>NW_027195411.1:0-195624 GCF_038502225.1 Cherax quadricarinatus
ACAGTATTGTTGTGTGAGGAGGAGACATAAGCTGAGTGTTGAGTGGGTAGTGTGGTGTGGGTGATGTACTGCGTGACGCAACACTGTCCTGCCGCAAACCCCACCCCCCCTTCACTACACACCTTAAGCTGTTTCATACTCAGATGTCCATATTGCATAGCATTCCACAACCACTACTTAATAGTGGAATGCAGTCTCCTCTACTATGATCAAGCCTCATCGTGCCCTGCTCTTCTACACTATCCTGTCTCTACACTGATGTACATAACCACAAGTATGCGGAGATATGATACTGTGTACTGCCCTAGTACTAGGGGCATATCTTAGTGTACAGACACTGTGAAATTGTAGAGGTGCTTGGCACAAGAGACTGATTAATATTTATATTAAATTGTATTGATATGAGTAATCAGTAATAATGTGAAAGACATTAATGCAACTCCTAGTGCGACCGTCTGTCGTGTTGGGGGGGTGGTGCAACCCCTGAATGGGTTTCAATGATTATTATGTATATATATAATTATTACCTTTTCATTTAATTTTATATTGCTTATATTTGCGATAATAGCTAAATCGTAAATGTATTGCTTTATATTGTTATTTGACGTAGTTTCCTTTGTTAGGTAGGATGTTACATATTATGTGCTCAGTACAAGACTTGATTGTCTAACTACTGTAATTATCGCTCTTTGCTCGTTATTCTGCCGGCTTCTGTTGCTGGGCAGTACTGTCCACGGAGCTATCACGTGATCGAGGGGGGGTGTCCTCACCCCGCCTAAAGTATTCAGTCTGCTCTAGACTCGCTTGGAGGTTGGACAGATTGTCTCATTATTCTTGTTAGTTCTGTAGAACTCTGTTCACAGAACCTTGTATAGACTTAGTGATTTTCGACGTTGTACTGAGGTTGTGTGTCTCATAGACACTCTGTGCATCTCAGGTCCTGAGCTGTAGCTTCTGACCTACTAACTTGTACTGGTTTCTGTGTATTATCACAGTTGGGGATTTTCTTATGCTGAATTTAGATTCAGTAGTATGGGAGTTTTGTAACTTTTGTGGAGGATCTGCTGATGGTCCCTACTTAGTGTCGTTATATTATCTCCTTGTTCCTGATTCTGTGTCGCAGTTGCTTATTATATTGTTGTTCGGCTTATAAGTCGTTTTATTGTTCAAGCAGACTGTTCTGGTTGCCAATCGGTCAAGAAGTTAGTTTATGTGAGGACTTTGTCAGTCACTTGTTTAAGTCTAGTCGATTCTTGAAACATAGCGAACTACTTAGTGCACTTACACGCATACACATACTTGTACATATTTGTAATATCTTATTAAATGTTAATGTACCAGACGGTACTTAAGAATTATAAATGTGATATGTGCTTTCAGCACAATAATATTGTTCTCGAGAGATTGATATTATTTTGATTACTGTGATTAATTTAATTTAATTTGATAATATACCTCTAGACTTAATAAATTTATTAAATTTTAATTTCTCTAGTTAGTAGCCTACCAGTTGTAATCCTGAAGCACTATTGAATCATACTGATTTCTAATGGATAATTGGACAAGGATACTGACTACTTGTTACGAAAACCCAGTAACAGGCTGGATGCTAGAAGGGCAGTCCTTTCTAGTATTCACTGGAGATCTCTAAGCTTTTAGAATCGCGTTTTTTGTAACGATAGGCTTTCTATTTTTCCCCCAAATGCTTCAAGCAGTCTTGCAAATCATTGCAGTCTACGTTACTGCGTTCACAAGTAGCCTTGCACCTGTTACACGTTCTGTTCAGATGTCCTTTGTATGCTGCTACTGATCGTTTTAATTTTGCTAACACTGAACCAGACTCTCCTGAACTCCCATCTGCCATTGTCGAAGTTTAATGAGGAGTGTGACACTAATTGCACTTTACCCAGTCCACCCCACAGCATGTCACGGTGTTAGGTAAGAATGAACGAGTCTCAAGGCTTCTCAACAAGCTTAATAATTCCCTTTGTTATATTGACTCTACTCTGACTTAAAATGTACACTGTTAGCTCTCAAATCCCAATCAAAATGTGTATCGATGTGAAACTTAACCTAGCAATTTCCTGTACAATGTCAGAAAATAATTACAGGACTTACCTGGAGTTTACCTGGAGAGAGTTCCGGGGGTCAACGCCCCCGCGGCCCGGTCTGTGACCAGGCCTCCAGGTGGATCAGAGCCTCATCAACCAGGCTGTTGCTGCTGGCTGCACGCAAACCAACGTACGAGCCACAGCCCGGCTGGTCAGGAACCGACTTTAGGTGCTTGTCCAGTGCCAGCTTGAAGACTGCCAGGGGTCTGTTGGTAATCCCCCTTATGTATGCTAGGAGGCAGTTGAACAGTCTCGGACCCCTGACACTTACTGCATGGTCTCTTAATGTGCTAGTGACACCCCTGCTTTTCATTGGGGGGATGGTGCATCGTCTGCCAAGTCTTTTGCTTTCGTAGTGAGTGATTTTCGTATGCAAGTTCGGTACTAGTCCCTTTAGGATTTTCCAGGTGTATATAATCATGTATCTCTCCCGCCTGCATTGTAGAGAATACAGGTTTAGGAACCTCAAGCGCTCCCAGTAATTGAGGTGTTTTATCTCTGTTATGCTCACCGTGAAGGTTCTCTGTACATTTTCTAGGTCAGCAATTTCACGTGCCTTGAAAGGTGCTGTTAGTGTGCAGCAATATTCCAGCCTAGATAGAACAAGTGACCTGAAGAGTGTCATCATGGGCTTGGCCTCCCTAGTTTTGAAGGTTCTCATTATACATCATGTCATTTTTCTAGCAGATGCGATTGATGCAATGTTCTGGTCCTTGAATGTGAGATCCTCCGACATGATCACTCCAAGGTCTTTGACGTTGGTGTTTCGCTCTATTTTGTGGCCAGAATTTGTTTTGTACTCTGATGAAGATTTAATTTCCTCGTGTTTACCATATCTGAGTAATTGAAATTTCTCATCGTTGAACTTCATATTGTTTTCTGCAGCCCACTGAAAGATTTGGTTGATGTCCGCCTGGAGCCTTGCAGTGTCTGCAATGGAAGACACTGTCATGCACATTCGGGTGTCATCTGCAAAGCAAGACACGGTGCTGTGGCTGACATCCTTGTCTATGTCAGATATGAGGATGAGGAACAAGATGGGAGCGAGTTTTGTGCCTTGTGGAACAGAGCTTTTCACCGTGGCTGCCTTGGACTTTACTCTGATGACTACTACTCTCTGTGTTCTGTTAGTGATGAAATTATAGATCTATCGACCGACTTTTCCTGTTATTCCTTTAGCACGCATTTTGTGCGCTATTACGCCATGGTCACATTCTTTTTGTCTTCAATTGCATTTAGGACCTTGTCGTAGTGATCCAATAGTTGAGACAGACAGGAGCGACCTGTTCTAAACCCATGTTGTCCTGGGTTGTGTAACTGATGGGTTTCTAGATGGGTGGTGATCTTGCTTCTTAGGACCCTTTCAAAGATTTTTATGATATGGGATGTTAGTGCTATTGGTTTGTAGATCTTTGCTGTTGAATTACTGCCCCCCTTTGTGGAGTGGGGCTATGTCTGTTGTTTTTAGTAACTGTGGGACGACCCCCGTGATAGGGGTTTCTTGCAGTTCTTGATGAACACGGAGTTCCATGAGTCTGGCCCTGGGGCAGAGTGCATGGGCATGTCATTTATCGCCTGTTCGAAGTCATTGGGCGTCAGGATAACATCGGATAGGCTTGTGTTAATCAAATTTTGTGGCTCTCTCATAAAAAATACATTTTGATCTTCGACTCTCAGTCTGGTTAGCGGCTTGCTAAAAACTGAGTCGTATTGCGACTTGAGTAGCTCACTCATTTCCTTGCTGTCATCTGTGTAGGACCCATCTTGTTTAAGTAGGGGCCCAATACTGGACGTTGTTCTCGACTTTGATTTGGCATAGGAGAAGAAATACTTTGGGTTTCTTTCGATTTCATTTATGGCTTCTAGTTCTTCCCACGATTCCTGACTCCTATAAGATTCCTTTAGCTTAAGTTCGATGCTTGCTATTTCTCTGACCAGTGTCTCCCTACGCATTTCAGATATACTGACCTCTTTTAGCCGCTCTGTTATTCTTTTCCGTCGCCTGTAAAGGAAGCACCTGTCTCTTTCTATTTTACATCTACTCCTCCTTTTTCTTAGAGGAATAAGCCTTGTGCATACATCGAGTGCCACCAAGTTAATCTGTTCTAGGCATAAGTTGGGGTCTGTGTTGCTTAGTATATCTTCCCAGCTTATATCGGTTAGGACTTGGTTTACTTGGTCCCACTTTATGTTTTTGTTATTGAAGTTGAATTTGGTGAATGCTCCCTCGTGACTAGTCTCATTATGTCGGTCTGGGGCTCCACGCATACATGTCTGAACCTCAATTATGTTGTGATCTGAGTACATTGTTTTTGATATGGTGACATTTCTTATCAGATCATCATTGTTAGTGAAGATGAGGTCTAGTGTATTCTCCAGTCAAGTAGTCTCTACTATTTGCTGGTTTAAATTGAATTTTGTTCAGAGATTTAAAAGCTCGTGTGAGTGTGAGTTTTCATCAGAGCTGCCTCCTGGTGTTATTACTGCAACAATATTATTTGCTATATTCCTCCATTTTAGTTGCCTTAAGTTGAAATCCCCCAGGAGCAAGATGTTGGGTGCAGGAGCTGGAAGATTTTCCAGACAGTGGTCAATTTTTAACAGCTGTTCATGGAATTGCTGGGATGTTGCATCTGGAGGCTTGTAGACTACCACAATGACTAGGTTTTGGTTCTCGACCTTTACTGCTAAAACTTCCGCTACATCATTTGAGGCATTAAGCAGTTCTGTGCAAACAAGTGACTCTGCAATGTACAGGCCAACCCCCCCCCCTTTTGCCTGTTCACTCTGTCACATCTGTATAGGTTGTAACCTGGGATCCATATTTCGTTGTCCAAGTGATCCTTTATGTGGGTCTCAGTGAAAGCTGTGAACATTGCCTTTGCCTCTGCAAGCAGTCCACGGATGAAAGGTATTTTGTTGTTTGTTGCTGGCTTTAGACCCTGTATATTTGCAAAGAAGAATGTCATCGGACTGGTGGTATTGTTGGTACTTGGGGGGGATTTTTTTTCCGGCATTAGTATCTGTATCTGTTGGTTTGGAGTGGAGGCCATCGACTGTGGTTCCACTCCAGGAATGACTGGATTTGGTGAACGATTTCTGCCATTTCCTGCCAGTTTTTTTTCCTTCCTGGCACTAAAAAACCTCTCCCTCTTGAGTGGCTGTGGCTACCCAGGTTTTCCCATGGCCTGGATGTTTTGTATCTTTTTGTCCTTTTTAGAAGGTGTGCCTGGCAATTTAAGTTATAGCACAGTCTTTCCTGTACTGAAGAGGTACACAGTTCAGGGTGAAAAAGCTTACAGAAAGGGAGTTTGCATTTTCCTGTTGTCATATGGGCATGGCATTTTCTAGGGCAGTCATAGTTGCACATCCCATCTGTTTTTCCAGATTTCCAATGCCTGCAGATACCAAGTGCATAGTATGTGCACAGGCTTGGTTTCCATTTGCCTTGGGTTTCTGTGACTGTATTCCCTGTTGGTGCATGTTTCCCTGTCTTACTCCTATCCTCCCTAGCACCAACAATGGAGCTCCAACCAGTTGTTTTTGGTAATATATCCTCACTATTGCTAGTGGAGTCCTTTTGTTTGCTATTTCCTGTGGTATTTCTAGTTTACAATATTGGTTTTATCTTATCTTTGACTACACTTGTTTCCCTACTACGGCTCCTGTCCCCTATGATGTCATTTATATGTATTCCTTCCTGCGTATAATTCCCGACTACCTGGACAAAATCTCCAGCTTCACCATTACTGTCTCCCAGGACAGCACCTCCAGCTTCACCATTACTGTCTCCCAGGACAGCATCTCCAGCTTCACCATTACTGTCTCCCAGGACAGCACCTCCAGCTTCACCATTACTGTCTCCCAGGACAGCACCTCCAGCTTCACCATTACTGTCTCCCAGGACAGCACCTCCAGCTTCACCATTACTGTCTGCCAGGACAGCACTATCAGCCCCACATTTACTGACTACCAGGACTTCACCTCCAGCCTTACAGTTTCTGACTACATGGCCAGTATCAAGGGCAGTACCATTCAGCCCAGACTTTTTATGTTCCCATCTGTTGTAGAAAGCTTCCAGGTTTTCTTTGAAAGCAGCTTTGATGTTGTCCTCTTTTAATACCCTTGTGATTTTAGTCCATAGATTTATCACATTTGGGCATACCCAAAAACACTTCCCTGTTTTAATACTGCTTGTAGCTAGTTCTTGGATATCTGCACAAGGGGCGTGACACCAATTTCCACAAAAATGACAATTTATCCATGTTGAAGCCCGTTTGTTTGATTGACCGCAGACTACACAGAGCTTCATAATGATTTGAATGGTTGATTTACTGTAATTCTACTAGCAACCTCTTGAATTTTCTATTAATAACCTCCTTAAATGAAGCTCTAGCTATTTGTATTTCTATTTCTAACTGTACTTGTATATTGGACAGTTTACCGTGCCCGTTCCTGATTTATTTTTATTGTTTGTGTTTATAAGGGCGCGTACAACCCCATCCGTTTACAGTCTGCTTTATTGTCCAACGAATCCGTTTGAAACCAGTCAAGGGTTCGGACCAGTCAATCTGATCTGATCAGTGGGTCACTTATTTAAAACATACTGGTCGGTGATTTGGGCTAACACATGAGGGATCTACTGGAAATTATCTACCCGAGTAATATGTGATTTTATTGATACAAAAGTATAACTTGCGTGTTGAAGAAACCGGTGATTTCTGGCAGCTCCTACAGTGACGAATGGTTAGTTAGTTAGTTTAATATGTTTATTATGCACCCCATACCCATCCTGTGGGCGGTAGTCAAAAGAATACAGAGGTACATAATTGGTCCAGGGACTGGACTCCAAAGTTTTGATAGCTGAGCAAGTTACAAAGTTAATGAACTAGATCTGGTCATAATCATGACCAAGTTACAAAGGTAATGAGCTCCAGGTAGAGCTGGTCACACTCATGAATAATTGCAAAGGTAATGAATCATAAACACATTAATCATGAGAATTTACAAAGGTAATGAGCTCCAGGTAGAGCTGGTCAAAATCATGACAAGTTTCAAAGGTAATGAATGATAAACACGTTATCACATGATTACAATCATAGACAAATTACAGAGTAATGAGCAGTTAACAAACATAGCAGGGAATTCATCCATTGCCCCAACAACAGATGTTGCTAGGTGCCTGTCTCTCCTCGGCAGACAGCCATTGCAAACAGCAGCAAGTTGCCCCGGGATCTGCTGCTTGCACGAGCACCATCGACCCTCCCCAAGAGGTCCAAGAAGCCAGTGACTCCGTTAGCAGCCAGATGGAGAGCTGTCCTAGGGACATGGCAACGTCCTGGTGGACGCCAAGTTGACTGAAGATCCCAGGCCCTCGTGTGCATGGATGTTGAAGCTTGAGGAACTGAGTACACACTGCCTGTGACACACCTGACAGCTGCCTCGCGGTCGAACTCCACGATGCTGTCCCTGTAGTGGAAGTTCCTGTGACGAATGGTCGAGCCTCAACCCTTGTTTATCAATCGCTGTATCTAGCTTTTCCATTTTTTTTTCTTTTTTTTCATCTCCACCACAATAAATGCTATATTATCACTATAGTTGACTGGTGGAAAATTTTGGAGGAAGGATGCTTTTTCTGTAGTAATATTCGCTTCTCGTTGTGTATATTGCAACCACTGGTAACTACAGGTTATATGAAATTCTCAGTATACGTCTGGTATTTCAAGAAAAAAGAAACTAATGAAAGTCACTCCACTCCACTAAGTACCATTATAATACTGGTTAGTTGCTACTACAACACTGTATTCTGCTATTCACTGGTATCACTAGATTATATGCGAGTACACTAGCAGGCCAGGAAGATTATTAAAAACAGCTGACCTGTGGTAAGTTTCTGGCGACTTCTGGCACCTGCCTCTACAGGCTTATCACTTCATTTACAAATTCACCTGTTTTCAAATGATACTTTAGCCTTTATCATCAATATACTAGGGAGCCACTGTAGTATACACTGTACACTATGTATACACAATGTTATCAGGGAGACTTTCTTTCCTCTGACAAAGAAAGGTTCTATTATTATTATTTTTCACACGGAACACAGGCCTATGATTCCCCTCTGGCAGTAAACTCTGCTGGGTAGTGCACACTAATTCTCCTTTCTTTGACTCAGTATATAATGTTTTCCGCCCAAGATTGGTTCCAGATGCTAGAGGGATGTATCGTATAGGATTGATGGCACAAATTAAAGTTCTAGCACGTAAGAGCCACCGTGAAAACACGAGAAAACCCGGAGCACAACGAGGCACGCTGACACGCTGACACCTAGTTTCAGGTACAATTCATAAATCCCACATTAAAATGAGTCAAAGGCAATGAAAATCACACAAATAAAAGTGCAGTATACAAATTAAAATCACTTGGTTAACACAAATAAATTCAACAATTCAACTTGTGAATCAGTAAATGAATAATGTATGTAAACAGCTTGGCCTAACTGTGCCCAGCTTACTCTGTCTAGCATGGATGGTTGGATAAGGTAAATCCTAACCTAACTAGCGCTATAGCTTAATTAAACCTGGCTTTAGAACTCCCTGTAAATAATAACTATGTTAAATCTGTCCTAGCTACTATAACTGTTGTAAATATTGCACCAGCCTAGCCTAACTGTGGCTACATTGCAAATCCACTGTAAGTAATTAACACACAAGTCTCCTACTCTGGATTACTTGTAATCACTCTAAATAATTAAATTCACAAGATTCTCTAGCCTACCTGGCCTGCCTGTAAATTACTGCAAATAATAGCTTCTGTGTATAGTCAGCTTGGCCTAGCCTCTGTGTAACTCTGGGCCTAGGTGTGCTAACTTAACCTAACTCTTTTAAACTGGTTCCTAACTGTGGCCTAGCTATGTTAATTTTAACCTAGCTATTCCACATCACGGTTCAAAGGACCACTTTGTGAAAATTTGTCTGGACTGCCTCCAAGTGAGTCGCCTACCCTGGCAAGCTCTGTTGACACCGAGCTCTTCGGTACCTCTGCCTCACAAGTGGCTTATAGGACAGATTTTCATAAATGATTGATGTTGCAAGAAATCTCGCCTGCATGCACGTTTAAAGGACTAACTTACTTGGTGTTGCAGCATATATCCTGATCTTCAACCTCCCTAAGCTTAGCCCCTTGGACTTCCCCTCAGAAACCACATGCAACCGGGAGCCTTAATTACTGCAATATTCAATCGTTATTAGTGACCTGCCTGCACCTCAGAAATTCCTATATCCAAGGGGGTGTGTATCCCCTAGTTCAATTATGCAGACACGGACACTAGCTTCTAGGTAGACAAGAGACACTGGTATGTACTGGGCATGCACTGCCGGCTGCACACAGGCCCACAGTTCAACTCACTCACAATTTTCCCCAGACACTGGCCAGAATCCTACGAGAAAAAGTTGAGGTCTTGTCTTACTGTATGGGCCTGACGGAGGAGGTTATCTACAGTACATCGAGGTGCCTCTACCAGATTTCCCCAGGTCTCATATGTGAAGACACGTGGGGGGTGCCATCTGCTGATCACGGCACGTGTTGTCCAGATGATGTTTGGTCTAAGAAAAAATGAGCTGATCCCTCTCAGACCCATGCCTCGTCATTCAAACTAGGGCTGCCAGTTCTCCCTAGCTAACTTAACCTAGTGTTTGCCTACATTATCGGCCTATTACTACCTATGTTAAGGTCTTAGGTCTACATTA
The DNA here is from genome assembly GCF_038502225.1 of Cherax quadricarinatus. Taxonomy (NCBI): domain Eukaryota; kingdom Metazoa; phylum Arthropoda; class Malacostraca; order Decapoda; family Parastacidae; genus Cherax; species Cherax quadricarinatus. The sequence goes on from NW_027195411.1 coordinate 9,857, forward strand.
TTATTATCTACAGTTGCCTCAATAATCCTAATATTAGTGTACTAACAGTAAACTACCTACTTCTCCCCTGAAGGGTAAATCTATAAATTAATAAGTGCTTACCATCCATGCCAACTCGGGAGAGAATGTTTGTGTTTGGGGTTGGGTGTAAGGGCCACCCAGCTCAGCCGTTCCATTTATTTATTTATTTATTTATTTATTTAAAAATTTGAGTACACATACAGAGGTACAAAAAATACAGATAAGAGCAGCATGCCAAAGCCACTTATACTATGCATAGCATTACGGGCTGGCTTAAAATTAACTTAAGATGAACTAAGCAATGATGACATCAGTGATAAAACTTTAATGTAAACAGATTACTATAAAGCACAAGTGAGTATTACAAAGACAGGTCATATGGTTGTATGCATTGTTGTACATTCAGTAGAATGGAGTATTCTGTTAGGTAGTGTATTTAAAAAATAATAAAGTTAGATTGGGTTTTAGGTTTAACATTTATGTGATATAATTGTGAGAAACATTTAAGATATACAATTTATAAGGTTCAGTTATTCAGTATTTATTTGGTTTTGGGTGAGTAAGTGATCTTTCCAGGTAGTGTTTCTTTTATATTTACAGGTAATGAGTTCCAGATTTTAGGGCCTTTTATGTGCATTGAGTTTTTGCATAGTGTGAGATGGACACGGGGAACATCAAAGAGTGATCTGTGCCTTGTGTTATGGTCATGTGTTCTGTTGAGGTTGGCAAGGAGATGTTTGAGGGGAGGGTTAATATCAGAGTTAAGTGTTCTATGTATGTAATAGGTGCAGTAATAAGTATGAATGTTTTGTATGGTGAATAGGTTTAGTGTATTGAATATTGGTGGAGTGTGCTGCCTATAGTGAGAATTTGTTATCATTCTAACTGCAGCCTTTTGTTGGGTAATTAGTGGTCTGAGATGGTTACTTGTTGTTGAGCCCCATGCACAAATTCCATAGGTGAGATAGGGGTAAATAAGAGAGTGATATAGGACCAGGAGGGCTGACTGTGGAGCATAGTACCGTATCTTCGATAGTATGCCTACAGTCTTGGAAATTTTCTTAGAAATTTGTTGTATATGTGTATGAAATTTGAGTCTATTATCAAGGTGGATTCCTAAGAATTTTCCCTCTGTTAGCTTTGTGATAGGTGATCCGTTTATCATTATGTTAAGAGGGACATCTGTAGCTCTGTTACCAAACTGAATGAAGTAGGTTTTGTCAATGTTTAGTGTAAGTTTGTTAGTCCTCATCCAGGTAGATATTTTCTGTAATTCGGTATTTACAGTATTGGCTAGCGTGACTGGGCTCGGGTGGGAGAAGACGTATGTAGTGTCATCTGCAAATAGTGTGGGTTTGAGTAATTGCGAAGCATTTGGTAGGTCATTTATGTATAGGAGAAAGAGAAGAGGGCCAAGGACACTTCCCTGTGGGACACCAACTGTAATTGGTTGTGCAGAAGAGTTTGCCCCATTTGCATACACATATTGGCTTCTGTTGCTGAGGTATGACTTGAGGTAGTTGAGGGAGTGCCCTCTTATACCATAGTGTGACAATTTTACGTGGAGCAAGTCATGGTTAACTGTATCAAAAGCTTTACGTAAGTCAATGACGGCCATGCTGGGACCCCTTTGTATGCCGTATCTGTCCTGTGGAACTTTAGGGACCAAATAAATTTCCATAATGTTGTTGTCATTAACGTACTTAACTACTTGACAGTACACCGCCCTCTCTAGAATTTTGGATATTACACTAAATATACTAACAGGCCTATAGTTGCTTACATCAGACCTACTATTTTTCTTGTAGAGAAGAGTAACTCAGGCCTCCTTGAACCCATCCGGTATGGTATTAGTGGTGATGGACAAATGTATTATGTGAGCAATAGGGATTGACAATTTAGAAGCACCATCTTTTAGGAACTTAGGCGGGATGTTACCAGAGCCAGTGCTCTTAGTTGGGTTTAACCTGCTTAGTTCTTTTTGAATAAAGTCATGAGATACACTAACAAGTTGAGAACTGTTGGGGTTTCCCCTTTATTGGTGTAGTATGTTTGAAACTTATCTGAGTCTTAGATTTTGCCACTGAAGTTGCTAGTTTATTGTGCCCCCCATATCCATCCTGTGGATGGTAGCGCAAGAGCATATGGATACACAAAAGGCCTAGGAACTAGACCCCAAAGGGTTAACAGGAATACATATGGATTTATATCTACATATCTATAGTTCAATACAAGCAAATTTAGGAAATTTGCTTAGTATATCTGGTATCTTGTTTTCATTAATAAGATATCTCGACATGTCATATAGGTTATTATATTGTCTATCTCTGTATTTCTCAATAAGTGGATAATTAAGCACAGTGTTCAAGACAGTGACCATATGCCTGATCACATAATTTACATTTAATTTGATCATCATCTGTGTGTCTCCCAAACTGCCAGAAGTTCTTCTAACCAAGCCTAAGCCTGGCCACTACAACATCAGTCAGTCTGTTCACATTGCAAATTACTCCATAAACATACTTATCAATGTTCATGTTATCATAGTGTGTTATAAATCTACTCAGGCTTCTAACTGCATTCCTATAACAATCATTTTCATTATTTACTTCTCTCCTAATATTATTCCCAATGTTATATTCTGCATTCTCCTTCTGTGTACTCTTCTTGGCTAACATCAACTTTATTATGAAGGAGTAATCCAGTGTGTGATGGGATCCATAGCAATTGTACATTAATTCCTTTGTCCCGGATTTTTGAGTATCTGTATATGGCTTCTCCAATGAGCATGTTGTTGGAGTCATTATATGAGTTAAGAGCCTTCAGTGATGACATAGAATCAGTAATGATGATAGAGTAAAGCTCAGTGTCAAAAGTTAGCTTTAGCGCCATTAGGGTTAGGCAAGCGAAGAATTCCCAAGTATTGAGGTCCCAAGAAGTTGCAGTGTCTGACAGGATTGTAGATAAAACGTCTCCCCAATAAAGATACCTAAGAGTTGCACATGTGCCTAATTTATCAACGTGTCGGTTCTCTGAATCATTCATCTACAATCCTGTCAGACACTGCAACTTCTTGGGATCTTAATACTTGGGAATTCTTCGCTTGTCTAACTCTTGGGCACGACCTATTTCCACATTGAACAAATGTGACACCACCTACGACTGCTGCACCTCTCCTGCTTATGGTATATGAGCTATTCTCCATACATATGCTGTATTCCATTCAAGATTGATGGACTGACCTCAGTGTCCAGAATATCTTGCTGCCAATTTTGTCAAGGTTGGGAACCAAAGCAATCATAGCACTAGGGGGAGGGAACACAACTTTGTAGTACCCACAGTCAGTTGCCAGGCTTCAAACACCTTTTATTGTACAACAATAAATGAATGAAACAGACTGCCTGGACAAGTCAAAGCCAGTCATAGCATGAACCAGTTCAACATGAGAGCCAAAAGGTGCCTGATGAATGTAGCTACAGAAAGGGAGGGGAATGATTTTTTATTTTTTTTAGCTAACACACGTGTAATTTTACCTTATTCCTAATAATGACCCTCGTATTGTAGATAGTCTTAATGATCCTCGTGTAGTAGATAGTCTTTTTAGAATGATAATAAGATGTTATCTCCATTATAGAATAATAATAAGATATTATAACCTTTACATAATAATAATAATAAGGAAAAAAGACCCCAATGGAAATAAGTCACTCTGTCTGACTTTTTTGGGTTATTCCAGGTTGTTTACACATATGCTGCAATGTATGATAATCTATGCAACTGTATTTGTGTATACCTGAATAAACTTACTAATTACTTACTTACTTAATACCTTACTTCCGAGATATTCGCCTGGAATGGAGCCGGCCACCCACGTCGGGAAATATTTTTTCCGATAAAATCGCGTTTGTTTGAGGGTTTTTCCTCAAATTACTGGTAATCTAGTGCAGTTATCCTCTGTAAAACTCCATTTTCTTTTACTCAAAGTCAAAGAAGACGTAATAGGAAGGAGGGGAAATGATTTTATGTGTGATATGGTTGGTGGATACTCGCCATGTTGTGGCCTATTTTATTCATTCTTGAGTATATAACATGATTCTATGTTATATATGGTGTTTATTATGTCATAATAGATCAATTGTGATAGATAAATATTGCGACCTCCGAATGGGTCACAATGTATATAATGTATATTACCTATGGAAAATTTAAAGGGTGTTACCTGTAAGTACCTCAACATTACATTCATACAAGTAATCTCATTGGAAGACAATAACCATATTGTTTACCGTAGTCACCCCGTGTAGACATGTGAGAAAACTTAGCCACCCGTGGTCACTGCAGGTGGCTCCTTCGACATTACAATCTTACCCATATCTATCCGAGACCAGTATGAATTGGATAGCACACGCAAGTACGGCACTACTAATTTATTGTGGACTGTAAAGATTATATTAGTTTAACTGAATGAAGAGGGAGGGAGTAGGTTACACATGTATATATCAAGGGTAAACACTTGTATACTGTAATACCACCACTGACCAGATTTTCTCTGGTGGTCACTTGATGTAGCTGGATCACCCACAACCTATCCAATTACAACATACTTAACTGGCCAGTATCAGTTTGCTATAACTAGAAATGTTACTGTTATGCAGGGTTCTGCATGACATCGTAATGTACATATAGTGGAGAAGTGTGCCATAATAATATGAATATTATAGTTGTAAAGAATAATTTTATAATTGATAATGTGCATTTGGGGGTACTGTAAAGTACTCTAACTGTAATTATAAAGAAATTCTGTTAATGATTTATTTTCCAAGGATGTTTGGGTACGCGGAGTAAGCGTGGTTTGGGAGAGTGTAGAGACTGGCGTCGGAGATGCTGTGTATTTAAGATAAGTTTGTAGTTGTGCACTCATTTTGTTTATCCAACTCAAGCCATAGGCTCTCATATGGCTTACCTATATGTTCACCCAGGCTCTGACATGGTCAGGGTGCTGTGGGAGGAGTGAGGAAATAAGAAATGGGGTTTGTAATGTAGTGACGGCCTGACGCTGACGAGGCCTAGTGGTTATAGTGGCTGAACCTCGAGCCAGCGGTTTGTTTGTGTACCCTCATTTGGGCGTTTAGGATTAAGGTTTTTCTGTTATGTTATGTTATGGTGACTAAATAGATATATTTTCCTAATTGGGATTTTTGAATAACCCTCTGTTACCCAACCTCTTTAAGTACACATACTAGTTTAGTGCTTTCTGTTTTGACTGGGATAGCCCTGGGTGGCCGGTTTGGGCTTGAGATGTAAGTAACTTTTACCTTTGCCCTTAGACCAGGTTCAAGCCCCAGCTATCCCACATTTCTGCATAACATGGGGGCCTGTATATGGGAGAATTATCAAATTTTATGTGGTAATTCAAGTTTGCAACCTGGAAAGTCAATAATCATTCTTTACTGGGTTGGTCAGAGGAAGCATTCACTATAACACTCCCACTAAAATGATAATTTACCTTTGTTTGTAATATTGCTGGTTTTTAGGGTGTTATTATTAATTAATACCCTGTGAATAATTTACTTTTGTGTGCAACATTGCTGTTTTTAGGGTGTTATTATTAATTAATACCCTGTGAATAATTTACTTTTTTGTGCAACATTGCTGTTTTTAGGGTGTTATTATTAATTAATACCCTGTGAATAATTTACTTTTGTGTGCAACATTGCTGGTTTTTAGGGTGTTATTATTAACTAATACCCTGTGAATAATTTACCTTTCTGTATAATATTGCTAGTTTTTAGGGTGTTATTATTAATTAATACCCTGTGAATAATTTACCTTTCTGTATAATATTGCTGGTTTTAGGGTGTTATTATTAATTAATACTCTATAAATCATTTACCTTTCTGTTCCATATTGTTGATTTTTAGGGTGTTATTAATACTTGATATTTTGTGCATAATTTACCCTTGCAGGTACAATCTTGCTGATTTTTAGGGAGTTATGCTCACCTAAATTTCTGGGAATGATTCACCTTTGCAGGTGCAGTAGCTCTTATTTTTTTTTCTGCCAGGATTTTCTTTTTGTGTGCAATCCTGTTTAATTTGAGGGAGTCACATGACAACTCCTTGTGAATATACTACTTCAGTATATGTACCTTGCTGTGTGCTTTATTATTTTATATCAGTAAGTTCTGTGGCTGGTAGTAAGATTTGGTGCTATTATTTCCCAAAATGACTGACACTGGTGAAAATTCTGAGGATGACATGCATTTGGAAGGTGACATTGAATCAAATCCCCATGATAGGGACCTGGATAAGGAAGTAGTAATTTTACAAATGAAATTAGCCCTAGTTGCAGAAGAAAAGGAACGGTTAAGGATTGAGCACACAAAGATCCAGGAACAGAGAGCCTTAGAGGAGCTTAGGGCTCAAGAAAGAGCTAAAGAGAGGCAGCTTGCTTCTCACCCAGACACAGACACAAGGGTAGATGTTTTTCATTTGGATAAAACCATAAAATTTGTGCTCAGATTCCTAGAGAAAGACCCAGACCAGTTTTTTCTGTTATTTGAAAGTACGGCCAAATCCCAAGTTTGGCCGAAAAATGAATGGGCGACATTAGCAAGAACCCAATTAGTTGGTAAAGGGTTACAGGCTATTAGTTCTTTAGAAGGATCTGCCTTTTCTGATTATCATAAGCTAAAAGAGGTAGTTTTACTGGCTTATCAAATGTTGCCGGAAAGGTACCGGCAGAAATTCAGAGGACTAAAGTTTCAGTCAGGGCAGTCTTTGATGGAATATGGTAAGGAGATGTCACTTCTAAATAGTTGGTGTCGCTCAAAGGGGGTGGTAGGCAATTATGAAGGTGTAATTACCTTAATTTTGTTAGAGGATCTTTTGGGAAATGTTCCTCCTGACCTTAAGGCATATCTTTAGGAGAAGGATCTTGATGATTTTAATAATGCTTTAGAGCTGGGTGACAGATTTTTAGCTAACCAAAAATTTGGTAGTAATTACCACCCCCCACATACTAATAATGGTAAGTTTTCTCCACCAACCAATAGAAATAAGAAATTTCAGAAGTTTAAGCCACCCATCTATCAGCCTAATAACCACAAGAGTTTTAATAACCCTAATTTTCCAGTACCCACTCGAGGAGGTTTTAAGTCAGCTGTCACAGGTCCAGGACTACCAGGAACAGGTGGGACGAGCCCAGTTCCCCAGAACCAAGGGATCCAACCTAGGTCAAATGGGCAGGGGGCCTTTAAACCTTATCACTGTACATATTGCAATAAACAGGGCCCCCTGCAGCCATATTATCGAAAGATGCTTAGGGACCAGGCTGCAGCAGATGCTTCTCCAGTAAATACACCGATTACACATGATGTGGCTTGCATTGCAGTCTTGCCCCAAGGTATCCAAAGAAGACCAGCTGTCTTTGACCCTCGGATGAAGGTCTATTCAAGTAAGTCTACTGTGCCTTACCCCAAAATGAAGGTAGGGTCACTGGTGCTATGTCTTTGAGGGACACTTGTAGCACATACACCTTGCTTCGCAGGGGTGTATTGCCAGTGTCGGATGATACCTACACTGGATTGGACATTTTTCTTAAAGGGATAACTGGAGTCCCTGTCAGGACTCCAGTGCACAGGTTATCGGTAGAGTCTGTGTACCAGTCTGGGTACCTACCTGTAGGTATTGCAGAAGATGTACCTTTTGCAGGAGTTGACCTTCTACTAGGCAACAACGTTGTGGGACTCTTCAAAAGTGAGGAATGTTTGGTTTTGCAGGACCCTGCTTTACAAGGTGGTAATGACCCAATTGGAGCAAAGGTACCTGAAAATTTTTCAATGTGCTTTCGGACTAAACAGGGGAACAAGGCAGGAGCTGTGCCTCCCTGTGACCCTTCTGCACACTGTGGTGATGGTTTGGGCATGGAGAGCCTGTTCATTGAGTCTGACCTGCAGGAGACTCTGAGCAGTGATGAACCGGCTCAACCGGAACTCGGTTGGAGAAGTTGTCTTGGTGCTGATGTGGGAAAAAATTCCCTGACTCTGCAGCAGCTGAGTGAGGCCCGGGAAGGTTGTGACCTCCGGAACGCTATTCATTTATCAGTTGTCGCGGAGGATGTGGTTCCCAAATTTACCAAGTGTTTATTTATTTTGCAGAGTTGATCAAATGAGCAAGACTCTTTTCAAGAGGACCTGTGCTTACGTGGCCGCGGCAGAACTATTAAAGTGTCTTTGTCAGTATTTTTTACAGATTCTGAAGGAACGGCATTTCAGTGTTAAGACGGGAGAGCTAAATAATCAGTGTTTATTAATAAATTCCTTTTCTAACAGGTTACCAGAGTCTATACCCTTTCTGATTAATTTTGTGTGTGTGGTTTTGAGATTTCTGGTGAAACATTTTTGTCTCTTAGGCTTTGCACAAATCACCCAGAAGTCATATTTTATGAAATGTCATGTAGTTTTGAGAGGCCTACTTGAGGTTAAATTTACCAATGTATATCATCCTAGGAGTCAAAGGAAAGCACCATGGTTTTCCCAGCCTCTCAGGGCAATGCATGTTTGTTTTACCCAGTACCAGAAGGACTGTGAGGAGGGAATTCCCCTCCCTTTCATTACCGTGTGGGGAAGCACTCTGGAATCATTAAGTCATGTGCTACGTGAGGATGGTGATGTTTCCTCGGTGGTGTTTTTTCTCGGTTTCAGAAAATTCTTGGCTAAGATGAGGTCGATGGCACTAGTTCACCAGTCTGCCAGTCTGCCCAGGAAGACGTGGGACTATGAGGTGGTGCTACACATTCTGGAAGCTGGAGAGATGGGATTGGCATTGGAGCCGGGTCCTGGGAAGGCTATGATGGAACTCTGTGGTGACTTCAAAATGATGATGGATAAAGTCCCTGAGAAAGATAATGTAAGCAGGAAAATTGTAAGAGATTGTGGAAGATTTGAATCTTCTGAAAGACTGGTTGAAGTGTTGGCTCAGCCATGGTGCACCTTAGTGAAAGAGTTTTGGGATGCTGAAAAATGGGGCCATGTTCAACCCCATGAGGTAGAGGTTTCCGAATTTGTGAAATGTCAGCAGGCCTGGCATGATGTAAGCTGGGGTGAAATAGGTTCCTTGAAGGAAGTGAAGTGTTTATTTCTAGAGACTGTGTTTGTATCCAGCGAGAGTCGGTGGACGTTGCCTTTTACTGGTCTGACACTAGGTGATACCTTGAAAACGTGCACTGACTGCCGCCAGGTACATTTAAAAAATAAGGTTTTGTCTCCTCTTGATGAACTACATGCAAATTGTGTGAATGAACAGTGGGTGGGTCATCTGCTTCCCATGACCATGTGTGCCAAGGACACACCCATATTTGTAACTTTAATATCTCTGTGCATGTACATTTTGTATGGCATTAACCCTCAAGATCTTTTATGTGTAATCCTGAGTTACCCACCCCGGGTTTTGCAAAATGATACAGAGGTTGGGTCAGTCTTGTTGCAGGGTAGAGCAGGAGAAGTAATGCCACTCGGCTGCTTCTCAGCAAAAAGTAGTAGGCACCAAAGAAGTTATACCTCCATAGAAAAGGAGGCTCTTGCTTTAGTGTTGCCAGTGCAACATTTTGAGGTGCATATATCTTCATCAGTTCACCCTATAACTGTGTACAGTGACCATATTCCTTTACGTTTCCTTCACTTAATGAGGCACCACAATCAGAGACTTACAAGGTGGGCCTTGTTTCTCCAACTTCTTAATCTTGTGATTCATTATGTGAAGGGAGCGGAGAATGTGGCTGCTAATACCTTGTCTTGTGTTTAAAGAGCACGATGTAGTGTATAGATCACTTATCTATTCCTATTTTGCAGTGATTTGCGGTAGACGAGTAGATGGAACCCTGGACCACCCAAAGGAGAAGGGTAGGTTGAGCTGGAGCTGGAGGTATCAGGCTTCTCTAGTGTGTGTATTTAGGGGGGTAGTCACATCAAAGGCCATGCCTAGGTAAGGTATGCTACGTTCTTTAGGTATTGGCTGGAATGCCTCGCCTCTGTTTTATGTTGGTATAGGGACTGTTGGACCTAATGTTTTAGTGAATTGTGGGGCTGGTGGTGATGCCCTCCTCTGTTTGGGTCATGTCTTTTGATCTGAGGTGTTTTGGTTCTCCAGGACTCTTTCAATTTTTCCTTTTTGGATCACCGCTGGGGTGACTCCAGGGTCCTTGGAATGACATGTAGGTGATGGCCTGGGAGGTCCACCTTTTGGGGGGGGGTGTCTTCAGTGATGACTCCAGGGTTTTACGGCCGCAGTCCCACCAACAAGATTTATGTGCCTATCCACCTGTTGTTTTTGGGGGCCTGATATTTTCCCCTCTCCTGTACTCTCCTGATTCTCGCAGAGGTGTGTCATGGGGAACCAGTTTTGTTTACTAAAAATTGCTGTGAGATGGGAGTGATAATATGATGTTGTTTTCTCAGTAGAATTTAACATGTAACATCTGTTTTTCTTTTCTTTGAACTCCTGGAAAATGTACTTACTATTTAAAAGATTGTTTTTGGTGGCACCTACAGTTTAGTCTGCCTTGCAACATACTGAACTTTGGTATTACTTCATAAAACAGCATTCCTCAGGGGCACTTTTGTACAAAGTTTACTTGCTCGTTTATAAGTTTGCTTGATGTAATTTAGGTAAACTGCATCAATGCCAGTGCCTGGCCAGTGCTGTGTTGTAATGGTGCCTTTTCCTAAAACAGCTGTCTAAGAGTGTGACTGTGATCTCGTTGGGCATAGAACTTGATAACTTTTATGTTCGGCGAGTTTCATATGTCTACAATCTTGCATATTTGTAGTACCAAAAGACCGTGATTGTATGGTGGTCATTCCCCAGTTATCATTTTGCCCGTTGCCTCAGACCTTAATGTGGGGCTTATTTTCTTTTTTTTTTTCTCTCTTTTTGCCTAGCGGTGTCCTTAGGGACCCCGCTAGCAGAGTGAGACCTATGGTCTGGGGGTGGGGGTGTTATGCAGGGTTCTGCATGACATCGTAATGTACATATAGTGGAGAAGTGTGCCATAATAATATGAATATTATAGTTGTAAAGAATAATTTTATAATTGCTAATGTGCATTTGGGGGTACTGTAAAGTACTCTAACTGTAATTATAAAGAAATTCTGTTAATGATTTATTTTCCAAGGATGTTTGGGTACGCGGAGTAAGCATGGTTTGGGAGAGTGTAGAGGCTGGCGTCGGAGATGCTGTGTATTTAAGATAAGTTTGTAGTTGTGCACTCATTTGGTTTATCCAACTCAAGCCATAGGCTCTCATATGGCTTACCTGTATGTTCACCCAGGCTCTGACATGGTCAGGGTGCTGTGGAAGGAGTGAGGAAATAAGAAATGGGGTTTGTAGTGTAGTGACCGCCTGATGCTGACGAGGCCTAGTGGTTATAGTGGCTGAACCTCCAGCCAGCGGTTTGTTTGTGAACCCTCATTTGGGCGTTTAGGATTAAGGTTTTTCTGTTATGTTATGTTATGGTGACTAAATAGATATATTTTCCTAATTGGGATTTTTTAATAACCCTCTGTTACCCAACCCCTTTAAGTATACATACTAGTTTAGCGCTTTCTGTTTTGACTGGGATAGCCCTGGGTGGCCGGTTTGGGCTTGAGATGTAAGTAACTTTTACCTTTGCCCTTAGACCAGGCTCAAGCCCCCAGCTATCCCACATTTCTGCATAACAGTTACTTAACTCTGGGTGATTGATGCTCCTTATTTCCTCCATTCACCATCACATTTTGATGTCCTGCTACACCGACACGGTTCTTTTTCCAGCAGGACGAGGTATCCGTTGGTTTGTCCCGGTTTAGAAGTCGTGATTCCATAAAAACTTCACTATCCTCGAGACAGGACCCATGAGGTAAACATGTGCACACTCACTCTGGGAATGGCAGCTCATATCGCTTCAATGATTCCTTAACTTAGTGTTATTATCACTGATTATTTCACAGCACTCCATATGGTTTAACGTCTCATAACTAGTATACACGTTAGAGGTCGCTCTATTAAGATTTGAGACTGATGAGTGATGATTAAATCATGGGTATTTTCCCCTGAACACACACCATGGCATCTACCATTTTTCCTACATTTAACTCTTATTACAGCGGTCCTGTAAATCACGTTCCCTCACTCTTCACCAGGAACAGTTACAACACTTCCTATTATGAAGTGAGGCCTATATTAATCCTTAGGTCACTGTGAACGCCAATTTCCTGGTCCCATGCTTTCCCAGCCTCTTAACTTCATTCCAAACACTCCCACTTCCTGATGCCCTGTCTCGACCTCCCACCTGCCCATCAGCACAGGCGCAGAGCTTCCCTGTTAGTTCTATTCCATTTTGAAATACATTTTTTGACCCATATCAACACATTAAACACCTATTAGGCACTATAGCTTCGGAAAATTAAAATATTTTCCTCACTGTGGCCGGGCAGAGGTCGTTGGGAACTCCAACATTGGTATTTACATAATCACAAATTAATTCTTTCCACCTACTAATTCCTCAGGTAGGACTCCATCCAAAGCACACTCAAGCTTCCATGCTTCTGGTATTAACAATTTCCCTCTTATTGTAAGGTGTAACACTTAACCTATACTCTCTGGGTTAATTTATTGGGCATACTGGAATTATCAGACTTTAACAATAACAAGTATCTCTCAGTATCCCAAGTCAGCTCCAGCACATTACTGCATATAGGCACTTCAACTCCAGGGCTATCCATATTTATTGATCCCCCAAAATGGACTAATTACTGTTCCATTCCCTCAGGAGCATCCTTGCACCTTGCATTATTTCATTAACCCCTTCATATAACCTCATTAGTTCCTCTTCAGTTGACGTCACACCCGGAAATTGTCCACATAACATTATTTGCCCAATTACTTAGCTTAGTGGACGACCTGTGCACTTAAGGTGTGCATTTATCGTCGCCTGAAGTAGGAACAATTTAATATTTAATTGTTTCTTAATTATATCCTTATAAGCAGTCAACAATTCTGGTGTCTTGCTCAGATCGCAGAGCTGGGCCCATTAACTGTCCATACGCCATCCTATAATTAGTAGGTAATTCTGGATTGTTCAGCTTCCATGGAAGTCGCACCCAGCAATATCCAGATTCAAATTTAACATCCTTCAGGTATTGTTCCTGAGTAAAGGAATCATTTGGAATTTCCTCATTTATATTAATCCCTATACTGTCCAGCTCCCATAAATTAGACTGGATCAACATCATCCTCGATAGAAGAATACTTGTACTGGGTTGACCTTTATGAGTAAGACACCGTGACTGTATTTACTACTTCCTCTAGGCATTATTACTAGGCGGTAGTCTGCCATATATTACATGGCCCGTACCAGCGTTGAGGAGAGTGACGCCGCATGGTTTTGGATTTATGCCCTTTATCCTGAATTATTATATCCAACACCGGCAAGGCTACCTCAGCTAGGCCATCATTATTGCCATTAGCTGCAACCTTTACATCAGTCACGTTAGTGTCAGAGTTATTAACATTATCATTATTGTCACCATTATTATAAGAATTACATACAACCCTGCACAGAGCTGCATGGTGCCTTCCCTTGTTGCATTGATAGAGACTGTTCAATTTGGTATGACAATCCTTAACATTATGATTGCCTAGACATCTGATACATCTGTTAAGTTTTTCCATTCTTTCCACTTTAATATCCCATGAATTATAGGCATTACAATTCTTAGTGAAATGAGTTCCCTTGCAAAAGAGACAGTTTCTCTTTTCCTTGCCTGACCTCTTATCAACTGGGTTACCCTTACTGAGGTACTTATTCCTTTTACCTTGATGTGAGGAACCACTATTACTGATTTCTTTCACTTGATATGTGCCTATTTAACTCTTAATTATGATTATTACCACTGGGATTATTTTTCCCTTTTGAGACTTGACAGATACCTCAGAGTTATTATGTGTTATATCCTTACGACTGTTTGGCTGACTGGTCTGCAACTAAACAATTAATTCTTGCTGACCTAGTCTGATTTCCTGCTGACCGTACTCTGCAGGTTTTGGCAAGCACATCTTTTGCGTGATGAATGTTGCAGCGAGGAGAAGGCTGGAGGCAGTGGAGATGTCATGTCTGAGGGCAATGTGTGGTGTGAATATAATGCAGAGAATTCGTAGTTTGGAAGTTAGGAGGAGGTGCGGGATTACCAAAACTGTTGTCCAGAGTGCTGAGGAAGGGTTGTTGAGGTGGTTCGGACATGTAGAGAGAATGGAGCGAAACAGAATGACTTCAAGAGTGTATCAGTCTGTAGTGGAAGGAAGGCGGGGTAGGGGTCGGCCTAGTAAAGGTTGGAGGGAGGGGGTAAAGGAGGTTCTGTGTGCGAGGGGCTTGGACTTCCAGCAGGCATGCATGAGCGTGTTTGATAGGAGTGAATGGAGACAAATGGTTTTTAATACTTGACGTGCTGTTGGAGTGTGAGCAAAGTAATATTTATGAAGGGATTCAGGGAAACCGGCAGGCCGGACTTGAGTCCTGGAGATGGGAAGTACAGTGCCTGCACTCTGAAGGAGGGGTGTTAATGTTGCAGTTTAAAAACTGTAGTGTAAAGCACCCTTCTGGCAAGACAGTGATGGAGTGAATGATTGTGAAAGTTTTTCTTTTTCGGGCCACCCTGCCTTGGTGGGAATCGGCCAGTGTGATAATAAAAAAAATAAATAAATCTTTTGCATTAATAGGTTGGTCAACTGCCTGGTTTACATCCTTTAATTTATTCAAAGCCTTACTTTTACAGGACAGTTTTTCTTCCAATTTGTAATTCTGATTAATTAATGCATTCATTTCCTTTCCATCTGCACAGTTCTCCAGCAGATCTCCTTCAGAGTCTTTATACAACAATTTGTACCACTTAAATCTACTCTCTAAAGCATCTAAATATAACTTTAATTCATAAGGGTTCAAGGTTTCTTGATTCATTAAATCCAAGCACTTACTGTATGCCTTCGTCATATGGCCTTTAATAGCCTGTAATGATGCTTTCATTACTCTAAAATCCATGGACTTAACCACATTAACTCCATCAGATCTAGTCATGGTTATAGGATTACTAATCACCGATTATACAACTTAAGTAGACGCTTTATAAGAGTAATTTTTGCACTTTACTCTTGTATAAATCCTAGCCACACATATGCTAGCAATTAATTTGGCTAATTATCATCCACCACACGATTGATTAAATTCGTGTATCCCATTCCCACTTACTTCAATCAGTCACTTAATTATTAAGCAATTAATTCAATTAATTTTTCACTGATTGCATCCGGTTCAGGAAGGACCAATGGGCAGATATGGAAAATTTTATAAGGTGTTACCTGTATGTACCTCAACATTACATTCATACATGTAATCCCAATTGGAGACAACAACCATATTGTCTACTGTAGTCACCCCATGTAGACATGTGAGAAAACTTAGCCACCCCTGGTCACTGCAGGTGGCTCCTTTGACCTCACAATCTTACCCATATCTATCCGAGACCAGTATGAATTGGATAGCTCCCGCAAGTACGGTGCAACTAATTAATTGTGGACTGTATAGATTATATTAGTTTAACTGAATGAAGGGGGAGGGGAGTAGGTTACACACTCTGGGAATGGTAGCTCTTATCACTTCAACGATTCCTTAACTTAGTGTTATTATCATCTGATTATTTCACAGCCCACAATACGGTTTAATTTCTCATAACTAGTATACATGTTAGAGGTCGCTCTATTAAGATTTGAGACTGATTAGTGATGATTAAATCACGGGTATTTTCCCCTGAACACACTCCATGGCATCTACCATTATTCCCACATTTTACCACTTATTAGTGGTCCTGTAAATCACGTTCCCTCACTCTTCACCAGGAACAGTTATGACACTTCCTATTATGAAGTGAGGCCTATATTAATCCTTAGGCCGCCTTGAATGCCAATTTCCTGGTCCCATGCTTTCCCAGCCTCTTAACTCCATTCAAAACATTACCGCACCCTGATGCCCCGTCTCGACTTCTGCCCTGCCCATCAGCACAGGTGCAGAGCTTCCCTGTTGGTTCTATTCCATTTTCAAATTCTTTTTTTGACCCATATCAACACCTATTAGGCACTATAGCTTCAGAAAATTAAAATATTTTCCACATAATAGATCAATTGTGATAGATAAATATTGTGACCCCTGAATGGGTCACAATGTATATAATGTATATTACCTGTTCATATAATTTTATATTGCTTATATTTGCAATATTAGCTAAATCGTAAACATATTGCTTTATATTATTATTTGACTTAGTTATATTATTAGGTAGGATGTAACATTCATATATTATTCAGTCCTCATAGCTCATTAGTGTTAAATAGCTGACAGCATTGTCTAACTTCTGTAACTATCACTCCACTCGTTTCCCTGCCGGCTTCTCTGTAGTTGCTGGGCAGCAGCAGTCCATGGAGAGTCACATGACCAGGGTGGGGTGTTCATACCTCACCTGGGTGAGGAACTGTCTTGCCTTGATTTACTCTCTTGTCTGTTTGACGTTGCTTCCAACAAGACGTATCTCTCCAGCTCTCCCTTGCTGGCCCTTGTTGGAAGATCGTCTCTGTCGCTTTCTTGTTGTTGGTTCTGTGGAACTCTGTTCACAGAACAGCCTAGATTTAGTGATTTTCAATGTTGTACTGAGGTTGTGTGTCACATAGACACTCTGAGAAACTCAGGTCCTGAGCTGTAGCTTCTGACCTAACTTGTACTGGTATCTGTGTACTGTCACAGTCGGGGAGTTTCTAATGCTGAATTTAGATTCAGCAGTATTGGAGTTTTGTGACTTTTGTGGAGGATCTGCAGATGGTCCCTACTTAGTGTCATTATGTTATCTCCTTGTTCCTGATTCTGTGTTGCTGTTGCTTGTTATATTGCTGTTCGGCTTATCAGTCATTTTATTTTTCAAGCAAGCTGTTCTGATTGCCAGGTTGGTCAAGAAGTTAGTTTATGTGAGAACTTTTAGTCAGTCACTGGTTAAGTCTAGTCGAGTCTTGAGATATAGCAAATTATTTAGAGCACTTACACGCATACACTCATCCTCTTTATTTATTCCTGTTTTCCATTTATACACCCCGATCATATCCCCCCTAATTCTACACCTTTCGAGAGAGTGCAGATTCAGGGCCCTCAGTCTATCCTCATAGGGAAGATTTCTGATATAAGGGATCATCTTTGTCATCCTCCTCTTTACGTTTTTCAGAGCATTTATATGCATTCTGTAATACGGTGACCAGAACTGAGCAGCATAGTCTAAATGAGGCCTAACCAAGGATATATAGAGTTGAAAAACAACCTGAGGACTTCTATTATTATACTTCTAGATATGAAGCTAAGAATTTTGTTAGCTTTATTACAAACACTAATGCACTGTTGTGTTGGTTTTAGATTACTGCTAAACAGAATTCCTAAATCCTTTAAGCAATCAGTAGTATTAAGATCTAGATTATTTAGTTTATATGTGGCATGGTTATTTAACTGTCCAACATTTAGAACTTTGCATTTGTCAATATTAAACTGCATCTGCCACTTCTCCGACCATTGCATCAGTCTATGCAAATCATCCTGGAGTGTCTAGCGTCCTCATTAGAATGAATTGGACAGCCTGTTTTGGTGTCATCAGCAAATTTGCTTATGTCGCTATTTATTCCCTCATCTGTGTCGTTTATGTAAACTGTGAACAACAATGGGCACAACACTGACCCCTGAGGAACACCGCTTGTGACGTGCCCCTATTCTGATTTCTCCCCATTTATGCAAACTCTAGTCAGCCATGCCTCTACCCAGGAAAAAAATTCTCCTGATCCATGTGTCTTAAGTTTCCTCAATAGCCTCTGGTGTGGAACTCTATTGAAAGCCTTACTGAAGTCCATATAGACAATATCATATTCATTACCATGATCTACCTCCTCAAACACCGTAGTGAAAAAAGTTAGTAAATTCGTAACACAGGAACGCCCCTTTGTAAAACCGTGTTGAGATTCATTAATCAATGTGTGCCTATCAAGATGACTACGAATTGCTTCAGCAATTATTGATTCCATAAATTTTCCCACTATACCTGGAGAGAGTTCCGGGGGTCAACGCCCCCGCGGCCCGGTCTGTGACCAGGCCTCCTGGTGGATCAGAGCCTGATCAACCAGGCTGTTGCTGCTGGCTGCACGCAAACCAACGTACGAGCCACAGCCCAGCTGATCAGGAACTGACTTTAGGTGCTTGTCCAGTGCCAGCTTGAAGACTGCCAGGGGTCTGTTGGTAATCCCCCTTATGTGTGCTGGGAGGCAGTTGAACAGTCTCGGGCCCCTGACACTTATTGTATGGTCTCTTAACGTGCTAGTGACACCCCTGCTTTTCATTGGGGGGATGGTGCATCGTCTGCCAAGTCTTTTGCTTTCGTAGTGAGTGATTTTCGTGTGCAAGTTCGGTACTAGTCCCTCTAGGATTTTCCAGGTGTATATAATCATGTATCTCTCCCACCTGCATTCCAGGGAATACAGGTTTAGGAACCTCAAGCGCTCCCAGTAATTGAGGTGTTTTATCTCCGTTATGCGTGCCGTGAAAGTTCTCTGTACATTTTCTAGGTCGGCAATTTCACCTGCCTTGAAAGGTGCTGTTAGTGTGCAGCAATATTCCAGCCTAGATAGAACAAGCGACCTGAAGAGTGTCATCATGGGCTTGGCCTCCCTAGTTTTGAAGGTTCTCATTATCCATCCTGTCATTTTTCTAGCAGATACGATTGATACAATGTTATGGTCCTTGAAGGTGAGATCCTCCGACATGATCACTCCCAGGTCTTTGACGTTGGTGTTTCGCTCTATTTTGTGGCAAGAATTTGTTTTGTACTCTGATGAAGATTTAATTTCCTCATGTTTACCATATCTAAGTAATTGAAATTTCTCATCGTTGAACTTCATATTGTTTTCTGCAGTCCACTGAAAGATTTGGTTGATGTCTGCCTGGAGCCTTGCAGTGTCTGCAATGGAAGACACTGTCATGCAGATTCGGGTGTCATCTGCAAAGGAAGACACGGTGCTGTGGCTGACATCCTTGTCTATGTCGGATATGAGGATGAGGGACAAGATGGGAGCGAGTACTGTGCCTTGTGGAACAGAGCTTTTCACGGTAGCTGCCTCGGACTTTACTCTGTTGACGACTACTCTCTGTGTTCTGTTTGTGTGGAAATTATAGATCCATCGACCGACTTTTCCTGTTATTCCTTTAGCACGCATTTTGTGCGCTATTACGCCATGGTCACACTTGTCGAAGGCTTTTGCAAAGTCTGTATATATTACATCTGCATTCTTTTTGTCTTCTAGTGCATTTAGGACCTTGTCGTAGTGATCCAATAGTTGAGACAGACAGGAGCGACCTGTTCTAAACCCATGTTGCCCTGGGTTGTGTAACTGATGGGTTTCTAGATAGGTGGTGATCTTGCTTCTTAGGACCCTTTCAAAGATTTTTATGATATGGGATGTTAGTGCTATTGGTCTGTAGTTCTTTGCTGTTGCTTTACTGCCCCCTTTGTGGAGTGGGGCTATGTCTGTTGTTTTTAGTAACTGTGGGACGACCCCCGTGTCCATGCTCCCTCTCCATTGGATGGAAAAGGCTCGTGATAGGGGCTTCTTGCAGTTCTTGATGAACACAGAGTTTCATGAGTCTGGCCCTGGGGCAGAGTGCATGGGCATGTCATTTATCGCCTGTTCGAAGTCATCTGGCGTCAGGATAACATCGGATAGGCTTGTGTTAATCAAATTTTGTGGCTCTCTCATAAAAAAATCATTTTGATCTTCGACTCTCAGTCTGGTTAGCGGCTTGCTAAAAACTGAGTCATATTGGGACTTGAGTAGCTCACTCATTTCCTTGCTGTCATCTGTGTAGGACCCATCTTGTTTAAGTAGGGGCCCAACACTGGACGTTGTTCTCGATTTTGATTTGGCATAGGAGAAGAAATACTTTGGATTTCTTTCGATTTCATTTATGGCTTTTAGTTCTTCCCCCGATTCCTGACTCCTAAAGGATTCTTTTAGCTTAAGTTCGATGCTTGCTATTTCTCTGACCAGTGTCTCCCTACGCATTTCAGATATATTGACCTCTTTTAGCCGCTTTGTTATTCTTTTCCGTCGCCTGTAAAGGGAGCGCCTGTCTCTTTCTATTTTACATCTACTCCTCCTTTTTCTTAGAGGAATAAGCCTTGTGCATACATCGAGTGCCACCGAGTTAATCTGTTCTAGGCATAAGTTGGGGTCTGTGTTGCTTAGTATATCTTCCCAGCTTATATCGGTTAGGACTTGGTTTACTTGGTCCCACTTTATGTTTTTGTTATTGAAGTTGAATTTGGTGAATGCTCCCTCGTGACTAGTGTCATTATGTCGGTCTGGGGCTCCACGCATACATGTCTGAACCTCAATTATGTTGTGATCTGAGTATATTGTTTTTGATATGGTGACATTTCTTATCAGATCATCATTGTTAGTGAAGATGAGGTCTAGTGTATTCTCCTGTCTAGTAGGCTCTATTATTTCCTGGTTTAAATTGAATTTTGTGCAGAGATTTAAAAGCTCGTGTGAGTGTGAGTTTTCATCAGAGCTGCCTCCTGGTGTTATTACTGCAACAATATTATTTGCTATATTCCTCCATTTTAGGTGCCTTAAGTTGAAATCCCCCAGGAGCAAGATGTTGGGTGCAGGAGCTGGAGGTAAGGCTTATTGATCTATAGTTCGAAGCCAAGGACCTGTCACCTGCCTTGTAACTAGGTATTACATTTGCCATTTTCCACTTATCAGGCACTATGCCAATTTGTAGTGATATGTTGAAAAGATTAGCCAAAGGCATGCTAAGTTCCTCTTTACATTCCTTTAACACCCTTGCAAACAGTTCATCAGAGCCTGCGGATTTGTTAGGCTTTAGTTTCTCTATTTGTCTGAGGACCATGTCACTAGTTACCGCAATCGTACATAGTTTATTATCCTGTTCTACATAATCTATTTCAGGAATATCACTAGTATTTTCCTGGGTGAAAACTGAGAGGAAGTAGGTATTGAGAATTTCACACATATCCTTATGACTGTCAGTGATCTGACCAGAGTTACTCTTAAGTGGGCCTATCTTGTCACTAATCTTATTTCTGTATACCTGAAAGAACCCTTTTGGGTTAGTCTTTGAATCCCTTGCAACCTTAGCCTCATAATCCCTTTTTGCTTTTCTTATTCCTTTCTTTATTTCTCTCTTTTGATATGTCTATATATGCCTCTCTTTTGACCAATGAGATTTTTAATCTATTGTTCATCCATTTATCATTTTTGTTAGACCTAATTTCCCTACTTGGAACAAAAGTTGTCTGGGCAGCTAGAATTATGCTCTGAAAAGCGTCATATTGGCAACCAAGATCACCTTCCTGACCCATTCATTTATAACTGTATACCTGAAAAAACCCTTTTGGGTTCGTCTTTGAATCCCTTGCGACCTTAGCCTCATAATCCCTTTTTGCTTTTCTTATTCCTTTCTTTATTTCTCTCTTTTGATAAGCCTATATTGCCTCTCTTTTGACCAATGAGATTTTTAATCTATTGTTCATCCATTTATCATTTTTGTTAGACCTAATTTCCCTTCTCGGAACAAAAGTTGTGTGGGCAGCTAGAACTATGCTCTGAAAAGCGGCATATTTGCAACCAAGATCACCTACCTGACCCATAGTCAGGACATCCCAATTTAGCCCACCCAGGTAATTTCTCAGTCCCATGAAGTCGGCCAAGCAAAAATCTGGGACAGAGATTTGATTGCAGTTATCTGGATAGTTTCATGATATATTGAAACTAAGTGATTTTTGATCACTTTCCCCAAGCTCATCATTAACCTCAAGATTATTAATTAGTGAATCTTTGTTGGCAAGAACCAAGTCAAGCAGATTGTTTGCTCTAGTTGGTTCTTTCACAACCTGTTCTGAAAAGCAATCCTGAACCAAATCAAGAAAGTCACTAGACTCAAGATTTCCTGTCATATTGTTCCAATCAATTTGTCTGAAGTTAAAATCTCCCATTATCACAACATTTTCATATCTAGATGCCTTATGAATTTCGTCCCATAACAGCATACTGCACTCCCTATCAAGGTTTGGGGGCCTGTAAATCATGCCCAAAATTAATTTGTCATGTCCCTCGAGAAACTGTAGCCAAACAGATTCTGTAAGTGATGTTTCTAATCTTATATCATGTCTAAGACAACAATTTAAATTTTTTCTGACATACATCACCACTCCATCACCCTTCCTGTTGACCCTATCAGTGTGGAATAGTTTATAACCCTGTACATTGCATTCAGAAGACATTTCTCTATCTTTCAGGTTGAACCAGGTCTCTGTTATACCAATAATATCTATATTACCTACACTTGCTAGTAATCTTAGCTCATCTAACTTATTCCTTAAACTCCTACTATTTGTATAGTAAACCTTAAGGGAGCTAGTCACTCGTTGCCCTCTACTATCTCTCTTTGTTTGTTGATCAATTGATTTGCCATTACTAGCAACTTTATTTTGAATATTGTCTTTTAAACATATCACTGAGATATCCTGGTAATAACTACTGTTTTTAACCCTAATGCTGCAGCCTGATTGTTTCCCACAAACACCCATACCTCTACAATCTATCAGCTTAAATTCCTAGACAAGTCATCAATTACCCTCTCAATTGAATTGGCTAATGCAACCACACCATCCCTAGAGAGATGAACCCCATCCCTTGCATACATATCACGTTTGTCAAAGAATAGATCCCAGTTATAAATGAATGTGATTGCAAATTCCTTGCAATACCTGTCTAGCCAACAATTTATACCAATTGCCCTAGACATATATTCATTGCCCACTCCTTTTCTAGGCAAGATGCTACATATGACTGGGATCCCTCCCTTAGACCTGACTACTTCTATGGCTGACCTGTACTTATCCAGCAGCTCCTCTGTCCTGACCTTCCCAATGTCATTACCCCCAGCACTAAGACAGATAATGTTCTTGTTCCCATTACCTGCCATAATATTATCCAACCTGCTAACTACGTCGCCAACACCAGCTCCAGAGACTTTTTAGTCTCTGTTACAAAATGCATGGTCCATATATCTTACCTGAGAATTGCCTGCTATTAAAATACTCTAATCTTGATTAGCAGGGGAATCAGTGGTACCTTCAACCTCACTAACCACTGAAGTACACTCGTCTTGGAGAACAGAGAATCGATTTCCTACCATCACATCTTCTCTATTAACTCTCCTCATCTTTCTTCTTCCTGAACTGTGAACCACTCGCCACTTAAAGTGGCTGCCACTATCACTGCAGGTGACAATTTCCTCCTTATCAGCTAAATCCTTCTCACACTCGCTCCCAAACTCATCTATGCGAAGCTTCAGCCTCCTATTTTTATCCTGAAGAAGTAGAATCTCCTTCTTCAACACTTGAACCTGAGATTCTGAAACAATACAACAAGCCATGGTGCTTGGTAACAGCCCACACTAACTCCCAAGAGCTTAGGCAGGTGTGACCGCAGGTGGCCACTGACCACATTTACTGGCCACTGGCGTCAACGTACCTGACCACTATTTAATCTTATTAAATTCTAATTTATAATTGGACCAGGATACTGACTACTTGTTACAAAAACCCAGTAACAGGCTGGATGCTAGAAGGGCAGTCCTTTCTAGTATTTACTGGAGATCTCTATGATTATTAGATATTGCATTTTTTGTAACAAATGGGGGTTTGTCTGGGACGCTTTTGATCCAAGGTGTTGGAGAAATTATCCAGTTTGACATGCTAGTAACTCTATGGTCAAACACTTGGAGTAGTTTTCTAATCTGAAGACTTTGAGTTTAGTCTTGTACAACATAATAGGTGGATGTATGTACTTGACTGAGTCTCTTGATCCAAGGAGATGGAAATACTCTTTATGAGCCCTAGCTCTAAGACAACCAACACTAAAATTCCAATTAGGATTACAGTTTTCCATAATCACTCTCTCGTAGTGCACTTATTTTTGTGATGTATGCCAAAGTGAAACAATTAATTGATTCTCTGACTTTTTCGAAGTTGAGTATGTTAAAACTTTAGACGTGTTGGCGAGTAGCCAAATATCTCGGTGTGACGTATAACAGGAATTACACTGCAGAAACTGTCAGAACATTATTTAAAGATTTATTGTTTCCTACTCATGCTGAGATGTCTGATTATGATTCAGATACTGAGAGCATAGTGTTGCTGTTAGGAAGTATGACTCTATTTGTTGATGTAGAACATAAGAAGAAGTTGAAGATTGAGATGAGACACTTATTCAACATATGGGAATCTTTATTTAGGAAATGCTTCACCACACAGTGGCTTCATCAGTCCAATACAAAGCAGAAGGTGTAAGGAGAGAAGCTACGGCAGAAGTGTCTGAGCCTAGTGTAACTCTGTTCATGCTTACACCTTCCCGCCTGACTAACACAATAGTACAGAGTGTAGCTGGTAGTATGACTCAGCCTCATACTAGTACTGTGTATGCTTCACCTGTAGCTACTTATCCTAGACCAGATCTAGACTCTTTAGGGGCAACTGGACAAGGTGTCCAACCTAAGGACCGTCTAGACTCACTCGTTAGATCCCGTACTCCTCCTATCTCTGAGGAAGAATTTGAGAGGATGGAATGCCTCATTATGTTGCAGACTGCACAAATAGAGGCACAAAGGAAATTGAACAAAGAAGATTTCCAGAGAGAAACTGTTCGTCTCGAAGGACAACAGACTAATAGATCTGGCAAAGTTGATAAACCTGTTAGTACAACACAGGACACATTTAATGTGCAGAAAGCTGCCTCGATGGTTCCTAAGTTTTTGAGAATGACTTAGACACCCATTTTGATGTGTTTGAGAACCAGGCAGGTGCTATGAAATGGCCACGTAAGCACTGGGCTACCTTTTTACACACAGCTTTGACAGGAAGAGCTCAAACTTGAACTGCTGTTTTACCATTTGCCAAGTACATTAGTTATGACACTGTCAAGGAAACTATTTTAGAGACACATAACTTTTTACCCATAAGTTATCATCGTGCATTTCGTACGTTACAAACTTGTGTAGAGTTTGCTTGTGAGAAAAAAGTTGCATTTGAGAAATGGTGCAGAGATGCTAAGTGCAATAGTTATGACAATCTGGTTCAGCTGTTACTTCACAAAGAGTTTTACAACTGTATGTCTGCTGACATACAAGAATATCTGATCGATCATACTGCCTCGGCTATTCTGGAAACTGCAGCAATAGCAGAGAATTACGAGATTTTTCACAAACTTGTACATACTAAAACACAGAGGAACAAGGTAACTAAGAATTGTCCTAGAAGTTGGCAACCTAAATCAGCTGATCAGTGCTGGCCTGATGTACCTGCTACTGTAACTTCTCATACCTTTACCAGGAAAACTCAAAATCCTGAATCTGTCTCTGTGGTTAAACAGAAATCTGATACCGAGAAGAAGAAAGTTAAATGTACCTATTGTAACAGAAAAGGACATGCTAGAGAGTATTGCTATAAGTTAGAAAAGAAACGAGAAGCGGTCATGCGGCTGGTGCCCCCACACAAGTCGTATCCTCTTTCGTGCAACAAAGGCACCAAAATCATAGTAATGCCTCTGATACCACTGTTTTAGATAATATTACTCAGAATAGATGACTAGTGTCAGAAAGTGTATCTGACGAAAAGATTCGTTCAGAAATGAGTCCTTACTTATCGAGAGGTAAAGTAGGACTTGACGAATCACATCTAACTGAGATAATTACTTTCAGAGGCACTGGCAGTTATCTCACGTTATTGAGAGAAGATGTACTGCCCATAAACTGGTGATACCTATTGCAAGATATATGTATTGTTAGAAGCCTATGGTGGGTCTGTTATAAAAGTACCTCTACACAAAGTTTACATTGAAACAAGCTATTATACCGGCTATATTTCAGTGGGTATATCCATTGGTGTATTTCCCATCAGGTCAGTGGACTTGTTGATAGGGAACGATATCCTTCATGCTGGTATATGTAAGGAACCACTTGTGATTGATAATAACACTGATGATAATTATGTCATTGAAGATTGTAGAGAGAAGCCTATTTTATTTCCTCTCAGCGCAATTACTAGAGCTATGTCAAAGATACAACAACCATCCTTGTCTCCTGTTGAGTTAGTTGATGACAATGATTTGGGCTTGAGTATGTTGTTTATTGATGCTTTGCATCCAGGATCATTAACACTGACTCCCCCTGGTCATCAACCTAGTCAGGACACAACTGACATTAAATTTCTAACTCATGATGATTTAATCAAGGATCAGTTTTTTGATCAGTCACTGGAAAGACTGAGAGATATAGCAGTTAATAAGAGTGATGCAAAGGATCTCGATAATTGTTACTCATAGTGTTACCAGTTACATTTCGCGAACAAGCCATTGATTTTGCTCACAATAATCCCACTGGAGGACATTTGGGTGTCAAGAAGACACTCGGTAAACTGGCAAAACATTTCACTTGGTCAAAAATGAAGGAAACAGTAGCTGATCATGTGCGACATTGCCATATTTGTCAAGTGACAGGGAAGCCAGCACACACACCTCCACCTACACCTCCTGCTGAACGTTCTCAAGAAATATCTGCTTTTACTGTTCAAGATGGATATTTTAACTACCTCGTCACCCCCTTCGGCCTGTGTAACGCGGCTTCTTCATTCCAACATATAATGAACGAGTTGACCCACAACTTAGATGGAGTAGAAGCCTACCTTGACGACTTAGTGGTGTACAGTGACGAGTGGGAACAATACTTGACACATCTCATTGCAATGTTTGAGAGACTGGCACACTATAACTTGACTGTTAGCTTAGCTAAATGTAGTTTTGGTCAAGCCAAGATTACCTATCTAGGCTTTTGCTTTGGCCAAGGTGAGGTTGCTCCTATTGAGTCTAAGGTTCATGCTATTTCTGCATTTCCAGTGCCACAGGATAGGAAGGGAGTACAGAAATTCCTGGGCATGGCAGGATATTTTCACAGGTTCTGTCCAAACATTTCTCAGATTGCTGCTCCTCTCACTGAGCTTACTAGTAGCAAAGTTCAGTTCATCTGGACTAGAGATTGTTCAGACTCATTCAAAAGGTTGAAGTGTCTGCTTTCCTCTGCTCTTGTGTTGAGGAGTCCTAATTTCAATCTTCCCTTCTTTTTACATATAGATGCGAGTTGTTATGCAGTGGGTGCTGTGCTGCTACAACAGTCAACATCCACTGACATTCTCCATCCTATATGTTACTATTCATCTAAGCTCAAGCGACACCAGAAAAATTATGCCACTATTGAGAAAGAGGTTCTAGCTCTTGTGGTGTCCTTGGAACATTTTGACGTGTATTTGGGCACTTCCCCATTTAAAATTAACGTTTTTTTCAGACCACAACCTACTTACATAAATACAATGAAGTGTAAAAATACTAGGATCATGAGGTGAGCTCTCAGAATCCAGCCATACTCTATTAGTATACGACATATCAGTGGTCATTGTAATGTAATTGCTGATGCTCTGTCATGTCCTTAATTATCATTGTTACATTTAAATTAACGTAATTTTATGCTCAAATACCTTTTGTTACTTGCTACATCAAATTCAGTAAAGTAACGTAATCTATCCAGTCCATGTTAACTATGTAAACTCATGTCTAATTATTCTATTTATATATTCAGAGTAGTGGTGACATATGTTGGTGATGAGGAGACAGTTGGAGACAGAAGCTGAGTGTTGAGTGTGTAGAGTGTTGTGTGGGCGATGTTAGTTACTGAGTGGCGGAACAGTCCTGCAACAGACCCCCACCCTCTCACTACACACCTTAAGTTACTGCACTTCAGTGTCTCATACGCAGATGTCCATACTGCCTCGCATTCCACTACCACTACTTAAGAGTGGAATGCCGTCTCCTGTGTATCACACAAGACTGCTGTTAATATTCAGTCTCCACTACTATGATCGAGCCTCAACATATCATGCCTTTCTACACTATCCTGTCTCCACACTGATGTACATAACCACGAGTATGCAGAGATACGATACTGTGTACTGCCATAGTACCAGGGGCATAACTTATAGTGAAATAGACACTGTAGATTTTAAGAAGTGCTTGGCACAAGAGTGACTGAATTGTTGATAATAAATTGTTATTAGTGACATGAGTTCTTAAGAGTAATAATGTGAAAGACATTAACGCAACTCTTAGTGTGACCGTTTGTTGTGCTGGTGGGCTATTGCAAACCATGAATGTGTCACAATGTATATAATGTATATTACCTTTTCATATAATTTCATATTGCTTATATTTGCGATAATAGCTAAATCGTAAATATATTGCTTTATATTATTATTTGACTTAGTTAAATTTATTAGGTAGGATGTAACATTTATATATTACTCAGTGCTCATAGTTAGTGCTAAATAGCTGACAGCCTTGTCTACCAAGTGTTTCACTCATTATGCTGCTGGCTTCTGTGTTGCTGGGCAGCAGCAGTCCATGGAGCAATCATGTGATCATGGGGGGGGGTAATCACACCTCACCTGGAGTAGTCAGTCTGGGCTGCTCAGACTCTTGTCAGTTGGAATTTCTCCTACCAAGATGCCACACACTCCTCTCTCTTGTGGGCCCTTTTTGGAAGATCATCTCTGTCACTTTCTTGTTGTTGGTTCTGTGGAACTCTGTTCACAGAACATTGCTTGGACTTAGTGATTTTCAACATTGTACTGAGTTTGTGTGTCGCATAGACACTCTGAGAAACACAGGCCCTGAGCTGGAGCTTCTAACCTAACTTGTACTGGTATCTGTGTACTGTCACAGTCCGGGATTTTCTTATGGTGAACTTAGATTCAGTAGTATGGGAGTTTTGTGCCTTTTGTGGAGGATCTGCACATGGTCCCTACTTAGTGTCATTATATTATCTCCTTGTTCCTGATTCTGTGTCGCTGTTGCTTGTTATATTGCTGTTCTACTTATCAGTCATTTTATTGTTCAAGCAACCTGTTCTGATTGCCAGGTTGGCCAAGAAGTTAGCTGATGTGAGGACTTATAATAAGTCAAAGGTTAAGTCTAGTCTAGTCTTGAGACATAGCGAACTACTTAGAGCACTTACATTCGTACACTCAAACTTACTTGTACGTATATATATTTGTATTATGTTATTAAATGTTAACAATGTACCAGAAGGTACTTAAAAGCCATAAAAATGTGATATGTGCCTTCAGCACAAAACTACTGTACACAAGAAAAGTTATTATTCTTATTTTATTTATATTAAATTAATTTACTTTGATAATATACTCCTAGTCATCTTTATTATTAATAAACTTATTAAATGTTAATTTTTTAGTTAGCCTACCAGTTGTAATCCTGAAGCACTATTGAATCTTACTGAATTCTAATAGATAACTGGACCTGGATTTACCTGGAGTTTACCTGGAGAGAGTTCCGGGGGTCAACGTCCCCTCGGCGCGGTCTGTGACCAGGCCTCCTGGTGGATCAGAGCCTGATCAACCAGGCTGTTACTGCTGGCCGCACGCAAACCAACGTAAGAGCCACAGCCCAGCTGGTCAGGTACCGGCTTTAGGTGATTGCCCAGTGCCCGCTTGAAGACTGCCAGAGGTCTATTGGTAATCCCACTTATGTATGCTGGGAGGCAGTTGAACAGTCTCGGGCCCCTGACACTTATTGTATGGT
Organism: Cherax quadricarinatus; assembly: GCF_038502225.1. NCBI lineage: Eukaryota > Metazoa > Arthropoda > Malacostraca > Decapoda > Parastacidae > Cherax > Cherax quadricarinatus. The sequence goes on from NW_027195411.1 coordinate 39,715, forward strand.
CTCTTAACTTGCTAGTGACACCCCTGCTTTTCATTGGGGGGATGTTGCATCGTCTGCCAAGTCTTTTGCTTTCGTTTTGAGTGATTTTCGTGTGCAAGTTCGGTACTAGTCCCTCTAGGATTTTCCAGGTGTATATAATCATGTATCTCTCCCGCCTGCGTTCCAGGGAATACAGGTTTAGGAACCTCAAGCGCTCCCAGTAATTGAGGTGTTTTATCTCCGTTATGCGTGCCATGAAGGTTCTCTGGACATTTTCTAGGTCAGCAGTTTCACCTGCCTCGAAAGATGCTGTTAGTGTGCAGCAATATTCCAGCCTAGATAGAACAAGTGACCTGAAGAGTGTCATTATGGGCTTTGCATCCCTAGTTTTGAAGGTTCTCATTATCCATCTTGTCATTTTTCTAGCAGCTGCGATTGATACAATGTTATGGTCCTTGAAGGTGAGATCCTCCGACATGATCACTCCCAGGTCTTTGACGTTGGTGTTTTGCTCTATTTTGTGGCAAGAATTAGTTTTGTAATTGTTACAAAAACCCAGTAACAGGCTGGATGCTAGAAGGGCAGTCCTTTCTAGTATTCACTAGAGATTTCTATGCTTATTAGAAATCGCATTTTTTGTAACATGCAGTGATGACTCACCCAGTATACAGTGTCGCAGTGTAGTGCCCCGCTCAGTGTACAGTGACAGTGTAGTGCCCTACTGATCAGTGTACTGTGACAGTGTCGTGCCTCACTCAGTGTACAGTGACAGTGTTGGGCCCCACTCAGTGTACTATGACAGTGTAGTGTCTCACTCAGTGTACAGTTACAGTGTAGTGCCTCACCCAGTGTACAGTGATGCCTCACTCAGGATACAGTGACGCAGTGTGGTGCCCCACTCAGTGTACAGTGAGAGTGTAGTGCCTCACTCAGTGTACAGTGTACAGTGAAAGAGTAGTGCCTCACCCAGTGTACAGTGATGCCTCACCCAGTATACAGTGATGCAGTGTGGTGCCCCAGTCAGTGTACAATGACAGTGTAGTGCCTCACCCAGTGTACAGTGATGCCTCACCCAGGATACAGTGACGCAGTGTGGTGCCCCACTCAGTGTACAGTGAGAGTGTAGTGCCTCACTCAGTGTACAGTGATGCCTGACCCAGGATAGAGTGACGCAGTGTGGTGCCCCACTCAGTGTACAGTGAAAGAGTAGTGCCTCACCCAGTGTACAGTGATGCCTCACCCAGTATACAGTGATGCAGTGTGGTGCCCCACTCAGTGTACGGTGACAGTGTAGTGCCCCACTCGGTGTACACTGACAGTGTAGGGCCTCACCCAGTGTACAATGATGCCTCACCCAGTATACAGTGACGCAGTGTGGTGCCAGTCTCAGTGTACAGTGACAGTGTAGTGCTCCAATTAGTGTTCAGTGAGAGTGTAGTGCCCCACTCAGTGTACAGTGACAGTGCAGTGACTCACCCAGTGTACAGTGATGCCTCACCCAGTATACAGTGACGCAGTGTGGTGTCCCACTCAGTGTACAGTGAAAGTGTAGTGCCCCACTCAGTGTACAGTAATGCCTCACCCAGTATACAGTGGTGCAATATGATGCCCCACTCAGTGTACAGTGACAGTGTAGGGCCTCACCCAGTGTACAATGATGCCTCACCAAGTATACAGTGACGCAGTGTGGTGCTCCACTCAGTGTACAGTGAGAGTGTAGTGTTCCAATCAGTGTACAGTGACAGTGTAGTGCCTCACTCAGTGTACAGTGATGCCTCACCCAGTATACAGTGATGCAGTGTGGTGCCCCACGCAGTGTACATTGACAGTGTAGTGCCTCACCCAGTGTAGAGTGATGCCTCACCCAGGATACAGTGACGCAGTGTGGTGCACCACTCAGTGTACAGTGACAGTGTAGTGCCTCACCCAGTGTAGAGTCATGCCTCACCCCGGATACAGTGAAGAAGTATGGTGCCCTACTCAGTGTACAGCGGTGCCTCACTCAGTATCAGTATACAGTGACGCAATGTGGTGCCCCACTCAGTGTACAGTGACAGTGCAGTGCCTCAGTCAGTGTACAGTGACAGTGTAGTGCCTCACCCAGTATACAGTGAAGGAGTATGGTGCCCCACTCAGTGTACAGTGACAGTGTAGTGCCTCACCAAGTATATTGTGACACAGTGTGGTGCCCCACTCAGTGTACAGTGACAGTGTAGTGCCTCACCCAGTATACAGTGAAGGAGTATGGTGCCCCACTCAGTGTACAGTGACAGTGTAGTGCCTCACCAAGTATATTGTGACACAGTGTGGTGCCCCACTCAGTGTACAGTGACAGTGTAGTGACTCACCCAGTGTACAGTGATGCCTCACCCAGTCTACAGTGACGCAGTGTGGTGCCCCACTCAGTGTACAGTGATAGTGTAGTGCCTCACCCAGTGTACAGTGATGCCTCACCCAGTATACAGTGACGCAGTGTGGTGCCCCACTCAGTGTACAGTGAGAGTGTAGTGCCTCACCCAGTGTACAGTGATGCCTGACCCAGGATAGAGTGACGCAGTGTGGTGCCCCACTCAGTGTACAGTGACAGTGTAGTGCCTCACCCAGTAAACAGTGATACAGTGTGGTGCCCCACTCAGTGTACAGTGATAGTGTAGTGCCTCACCCAGTGTACAGTGATGCCTCACCCAGTATACAGTGACGCAGTGTGGTGCCCCACTCAGTGTACAGTGAGAGTGTAGTGCCTCACCCAGTGTACAGTGATGCCTGACCCAGGATAGAGTGACGCAGTGTGGTGCCCCACTCAGTGTACAGTGACAGTGTAGTGCCTCACCCAGTAAACAGTGATACAGTGTGGTGCCCCACTCAGTGTACAGTGATAGTGTAGTGCCTCACCCAGTGTACAGTGATGCCTCACCCAGTATACAGTGACGCAGTGTGGTGCCCCACTCAGTGTACAGTGAGAGTGTAGTGCCTCACCCAGTGTACAGTGATGCCTGACCCAGGATAGAGTGACGCAGTGTGGTGCCCCACTCAGTGTACAGTGACAGTGTAGTGCCTCACCCAGTAAACAGTGATACAGTGTGGTGCCCCACTCAGTGTACAGTGACAGTTTAGTGCGTCACCCAGTGTACAGTGATGCCTCACCCAGTATACAGTGACGCAGTGTGGTACCCCACTCAGTGTACAGTGACAGTGTAGTGCCTCACCCAGTAAACAGTGATGCAGTGTGGTGCCCCACTCAGTGTACAGTGACTGTGTAGTGCCCCACTCAGTGTACAGTGACAGTGTAGTGCCTCACCCAGTGCACAGTGATGCCTCACCCAGTATACAGTGAAGCAGTGTGGTGCCCTACCCAGTATACAGTGAAGCAGTGTGGTGCCCCACCCTACTCTTCATTTATTTTATAATTTTTTATAATTTGAGCACACTTACAGAGGTACAAAAAAAATACAGATAAGAGCAGCATGCCAAAGCCACTTATACTATGCATAGCATTACGGGCTGGCTTAAAATTAACTTAAGATTAACTAAGCAATGATGAAATCAGTGAAAAACATTAATGTAAACTGATTACTATAAAGCACAAGTGAGTATTACAAAGACAGGTCATATGGTTGCATGCATTGTTGTAAATTCAGTAGAATGGAGTATTCTGTTAGGTAGTGTATTTAAAAAATAATAAAGTTAGATTGGGTTTTAGGTTTAACATTTATGTGATATAATTGTGAGAAACATTTAAGATATACAATTTATAAGGTTCAGTTATTCAGTATTTATTTGGTTTTGGGTGAGTAAGTGATCTTTGAGAAGAGACTTGAATTTATAAACAGGTAGTGTTTCTTTTATATTTACAGGTAATGAATTCCAGATTTTAGGGCCTTTTATGTGCATTGAGTTTTTGCATAGCGTGAGATGGACACGAGGAATATCAAAGAGTGATCTGTGCCTTGTGTTATGGTCATGTGTTCTGTTGAGGTTGGCAAGGAGATGTTTGAGGGGAGGGTTAATATCAGAGTTGAGTGTTCTATGTATGTAATAGGTGCAGTAATAAGTATGGATGTTTTGTATGGTGAGTAGGTTGAGTGTATTGAATATTGGTGGAGTGTGCTGCCTGTAGTGAGAATTTGTTATCATTCTAACTGCAGCCTTTTGTTGGGTAATTAGTGGTCTGAGATGGTTACTTGTTGTTGAGCCCCATGCACAAATTCCATAGGTGAGATAGGGGTAAATAAGAGAGTGATATAGGGCCAGGAGGGCTGACTGTGGAGCATAGTACCGTATCTTCGATAGTTTGCCTACAGTCTTGGAAATTTTCTTAGAAATTTGTTGTATATGTGTATGAAATTTGAGTCTATTATCAAGGTGGATTCCTAAGAATTTTCCCTCTGTTAGCTTTGTGATAGGTGATCCGTTTATCATTATGTTAAGAGGGACATCTGTAGCTCTGTTACCAAACTGAATGAAGTAGGTTTTGTCAATGTTTAGTGTAAGTTTGTTAGTACTCATCCAGGTAGATATTTTCTGTAATTCGGTATTTACAGTATTGGCTAGCGTGACTGGGCTCGGGTGGGAGAAGACGTATGTTGTGTCATCAGCAAATAGTGTGGGTTTGAGTAATTGAGAAGCATTTGGTAGGTCATTTATGTATAGGAGAAAGAGAAGAGGGCCAAGGACACTTCCCTGTGGGACACCAACTGTAATTGGTTGTGCAGAAGAGTTTGCCCCATTTGCGTACACATATTGGCTTCTGTTGCTGAGGTATGACTTGAGGTAGTTGAGGGAGTGCCCTCTTATACCATAGTGTGACAATTTTACGTGGAGCAAGTCATGGTCAACTGTATCAAAAGCTTTACGTAAGTCAATGAAGATCCCCAGTGGGACTTCTTTTTTCTCTATTGTAGTGTATATATGTTCTAGCATGTGTATAATAGCATCATTAGTATTTTTATTAGGCCTGAATCCAAATTGGCAGGGGTTGAGTATGTTTTGGGAGATAAGGTAGGAGTAGATTCGTTTATGAATTAATTTTTCGAAGATTTTTGAGAGAGGGTGTAAGTTGGATATTGGCCTATAGTTATTCAACTCTGTTTGGTCTCCTCCTTTGTGGATCGGGGTGACCCTTGCTATTTTGAGTACTGTAGGGAAGGTGGAGGATTCAATGGATTTGTTAAAGAGTGTTGCAATGATTGGTGATAGAACTTGTGACACTTTTTTGTATATAAAGGGTGGTAAGGTATTTAAATCTCCTGCCTTGTTTTTTAGTGCGTTGATAATAAGGGAGACTTCGTATGGGTTAGTCGGAGCTAGGAACAGTGTGTTCGGGTAGTTGCCGGTGAGGTAGTCATTTGGTGGGGTATCTGAGCTTGGGATTTTATTGGCAAGGTTTTGTCCTATAGTGGAGAAGAAATCATTGAGTCTGTTTGCTGTTTCTGTTGGTGGGAGTTGGGGTTCATCTGATTTTGCTAATTTTATTTCGCTATTTCGTGATATCTTTTTTGTTCCCAGAATTTCTGATAGGGTTTTCCAGGTCTTTTTTATATCACCTCGTAAGTTGGATAATCTGTTCTCATAATACAATTTTTTTGCCTTTCTTATCAGGCTGGTTAGGATTGACGAGTAACGTTTTGTTTGGTCTCTGGTTATGGGACCCATTCTGTACTGTTTTTCATATTGGTGTTTTGTATTTATGGATTTGAGAATGCTGGGTGTTAGCCAGGGACTGTTCAGTCTCTTAGCTGTCATCTGCTTAGTTTTTTTAGGGCAGTGCTTGTTATAGAGGTATTGAGTCTTTTTTAGAAAATTATTAATACATTCGTCAATATCTGTATTGATTTCTAGCTCAGTGTGCCAGTCAATGTTTGCTACTGCTGTTGTGAAGTTATTAATGGCTGCCTCATTGTGAAGTCTGAAGGTGACTTTAGTAGTGTCTTGGGGTAATTTACCAAGAGTTGTTATGAGGAAAGTAGGGTAGTGGTCTGTGGTATTATCTGTAATTATGCCTGATTTTAAAGGGGATATGGTGTTGGTCCAGATGTGGTCAAGTAGGGAAACACTAGTCTCTGTAACTCTTGTAGGTTTTGTTACTGTTGGTAGCAACATACAGTTACTCATTGTGTTTGTGAATTCAGTAACGTGTGGGTCCTGGTCTTGCAGGAGATTTATATTGAAGTCACCTGAGAGTAGTAAGTGATCTTTGTTCATGCGTGCATCAGTTATCATACTTCCTAGGTTTTGACTAAATTGGCTAATGTTTGACTGTGGAACTCTGTAGATGTTTATCAATGTGAGAGGTTTTTGTAGGTATTTGGATTTGAATTTGGCTATTATATATTCCCCATGTTCATCTCTTGTGCAAGTATTAGTGATACATTCTAGTTGGTCTGAGTAGTATATGGCTGTGCCACCCCCTTGTTGGTCTGGCCTACAGTTGTGTATGGCTGTGTAACCAGGAATGGCATAGACATCTGTACTATCAGGCTTTAGCCAGGTTTCAGTTAGTGTAATGATGGACATATTGGCATGTAAGGAATTTAGTAATGCTATGAGGTCATCGTAATGCTTGCTTAAAGATCTGATATTGTAGTTAAAGATAGTTATGTTGTTGTTGGCACTGAGAAGTGCCTTTGATTGTTCTGCAGTGTAGTAATTACAGTAACTGTTTGATTCATTTAAGTCATTAAATAAGAGGTTGGTATCTGGATCAATGCTTGTAATCATAAGATTTGTAGTGAATCTATAGTTAGAATTAAGTATAAAACAAAGTAAAAAGTCTTAAGCTAAAAAATAGCACCTGAATTATTTAACAAATGTAAAATAATGAGCTAAGGTAGTTTTTTTTTTTTTTTATTTTTAAGCTAAAATAAAGGAGACAATATAAAAGGGACTAGTACAAATAAAGTGATGATCAAATAATGGAGCTTGGGAATATGATAGTAGGTAGTACTATAAAATAAATGAGCTTTGGAATATAATGGCAAAATTGTGAACTTGTTCTACTTTAGCACCTGAGAATAGCACCTTGATTATTTTAACAATTGTGAATATATAAACTAGGGTAGTTATATAAAGCTAAAATAAAGGAGAAAATATATAAGGGACTAAAATTAAGTAATGGTAAACAAAGTTAAATGGACAGATGGTCACTATGAAATAATATTGGTTTAGGAGTAAGATCTGATTTGTAATATTAGATAAATTGAGCAGTTTATTGCACAATAAAAGTAAAAAAAATGAGGTAGTTGGTACTAGCTAGCAAAAGATAGTTTTGGTACTTGCAAAAGTAATTGGAATATACACTAATTGCATACACAATGTAAAGTGACTAAAAAACAAGTAGTGATAAACAAAATTAAATGGATAGGTAAGAAAAAAATGAATATTATTAATTTGGAGTAAGATTTGACTTTTAATTTAAAATTATGAGCAATTAATAGCAGTAAGAAAGTTATAGAGTATTGGAGGTAGTTGGCATTAGCTAGTGATGAAAAATAATAAAAATAATAATGTACAATATAATAGTAACGTACACTATATGCACCACACGTATATATGTATTAAGGGCACTTATCTAATCTGTTACAGAAATGTCAGCTTTTCTAAGGAAGGTAGAGAAATCATGTTCGTTTGAGATGGTATATTGTTGTCCTGTTGATGTTTTCCTTACTAGTATTTTCCCATCTTGCGTGAAACACTGGTGTATTTTGTTTTCCTGTTTAAGTTTTCTCAGCCTGAACAGAAGGTTTTGACGTTTTTTTGTTAGACACTCATTTATGTACACTCCATTTTTCATTGTAATTGCTGATTTAATTAGGTCCTTTCCTTTCCTTTCATCAGAGTACAAAACAAATTCTGGCCACAAAATAGAGCGAAACACCAACGTCAAAGACCTGGGAGTGATCATGTCGGAGGATCTCACCTTCAAGGACCATAACATTGTATCAATCGCATCTGCTAGAAAAATGACAGGATGGATAATGAGAACCTTCAAAACTAGGGAGGCCAAGCCCATGATGACACTCTTCAGGTCACTTGTTCTATCTAGGCTGGAATATTTCTGCACACTAACAGCACCTTTCAAGGCAGGTGAAATTGCCGACCTAGAAAATGTACAGAGAACTTTCACAGCGCGCATAACGGAGATAAAACTCCTCAATTATTGGGAGCGCAGGAGGTTCCTAAACCTGTATTCCCTGGAACGCAGGAGGGAGAGATACATGATTATATACACCTGGAAAATCCTAGAGGGACTAGTACCGAACTTGCACACGAAAATCACTCACTACGAAAGCAAAAGACTTGGCAGACGATGCACCATCCTCCCAATGAAAAGCAGGGGTGTCACTAGCACGTTAAGAGACCATACAATAAGTGTCAGGGGCCCGAGACTGTTCAACTGCCTCCCAGCACACATAAGGGGGATTACCAACAGACCCCTGGCAGTCTTCAAGCTGGCACTGGACAAGCACCTAAAGTCAGTTCCGGATCAGCCGGGCTGTGGCTCGTACGTTGGTTTGCGTGCAGCCAGCAGCAACAGCCTGGATGATCAGGCTCTGATCCACCAGGAGGCCTGGTCACAGACCGGGCCGCGGGGGCGCTGACCCCCGGAACTCTCTCCAGGTAAACTCCAGGTAAACTCCAGGTGCCCCACCCAGTATACAGTGAAGCAGTGTGGTGCCCCACCCAGTATACAGTGAAGCAGTGTGGTGCGCCACCCAGTATACAGTGAAGCAGTGTGGTGCCCCACCCAGTATACAGTGAAGCAGTGTGGTTCTCAGTAGTAGTAACGTAGTAACCAGTTACCAGTAACCAGTGTCCGTTGACTCACGACCAACCGTCTTGAGTCACGTCTTCATATTGTGCTGAGCTGACACTATTTCAAAACACCCACTGCGGGGTACTGGCCAGCCGCCTAGCCAGAATTACTAGAGGAAGCAAGGAGATAGGTACGGCTGCGGGCTCCCTCCACATAACAGCAATATACGTAAAACAGCCTACGTGAGTATTTCTACCCTAATCCACGTATACGAACTCCCACATGATAAATGGTGTGCAGCGGTGTGGAGCGTGGATTTACGTTTTTAAGGGTAATTCAAGGCGTTTGAAGGCTGTTTGTGTGAGTAGCGCCAGGGTCAAAGGTGAGTCTCCAGCCACCAGACTACCCTCACATACCACCCCGAGCCAGCCAAGCTGACTCCCCTCACAGCTTTCATCCTGCAAGCCTGTTGCAGCCGTTTCAAGCTTCCTGGCTTAGTTCGTGTGCTAATTGCTTCAATCTCCGAGGGGTTGACCCGGATTTTGCAATTAAGCCAGTCAGTAAGCCAGACTGTGGAAGTGAACGCCAGTCAGCCTATCATCCAGCCTGTCTCCTGTCATCCAACTGCTCCTCCGTGCTTTGTGCATCGTTACACGTCTTCCAGTCATCCATTCTCGTGGGGTAAGCCAGTCAGCCAACCCAGCTTCTAACCCAGCTGAGAGAGAGAAGTAAGCCACGCAGTAAGAAGTAAGCCAGATTCCTCTGAAGTATTGTTTATATCGCTTTGTGCTTCCTGTTGGATGCTAAGAGTGGTTTTCACCATTCCTGTGGCATAGAGTGGGTTAAACCATCTGTGGGTGAGTGGGGCGCGCGGCAGCCTCCCCGTCCCCCCCCCACCACTCTTCCCCCCACTCTCTCCCACCACCCGGGGTGCGCGGCAGAAGCAACTACCCCACCAGCCATCCACTCATCTACCTGTGGTTGTTTGCACCCTTGTACCGGGTCCTAGTACTGTTTTGGCTCACATAATTGGTCAAGAGATTGTAGCTGGTGCCAACGAGATAAAGCCAGTTATGTGAGTTCGCCTAGAAGCACATTCTTCACGACAACAGTGAATGTCGGAGGCGTCATCACCTCACCGCGAGGGACACCATACACCCGCCCCCAACAGTACTCATCGCCCGTCTCCTACTCTCGACTTCAGTGATAATTTCTTGAGACATTTTTCTTGCATTTAAAGACATTTGCGTGTGTGAGACATTTATAGTAAATTTGCTTGTGTACTCTAAACCTTGTGTTTTTCAGTGTAAACGCAGTATTCTTTGACTCAGTATTTTTTTTACAATATTTTTTCAGTGTTTTCACTTATCTTATATTTTTCTGCTGTGTTTTTCTTTATGCTACTCCTGTCTGTAGTAAGTATTATTGTGTAGTGTACCAGTCAGTCACTCTGTGTGAAGTGATTCATTTTTTTTATTGTATTCTTTCAGCGTTGTATTCTACAGTGATATTCACCCCAGTATACCAAATTTTCCATTTATTTCTATGTGTCATTTTTTTTCGTATGCCAACAGTGTCTCATTTCTCTAATTTTTTCGCAGACTGTGTACCATTATTTTTGCCAGCAAATTTTTGTCGTATCAGTCACAGCAAGATTTTGTATCCACAGTAGGATTTTGTTGTAAGAATATTTAATGAAGTGTGCTTCGTCACTGTAAGTGTTAACTTACCTGTTTTGTTCCTGTGTTTTATTTTATTCATATTTTCATAATTCTTGAACAAATTCACTCTTGATGCAATTTCAATTACTTTTAACGTAAAGTGTTTCCTTACTCTGTTGAGTAAATTGTTTTGTCTAATTTACAATTAAGAGTTAAAGTGTTCAATCAGTTTATTTTTTTTTCTTCATAATTTTAATTCATTATTTTACCTGAGTTTTCCCAGTGCAACTTTATTACTGCAGTGATTATTTCTACACCTTATTTTGTTGCATTTGTTCTGAAGTGAATTATTTTGTTGAACTGTTCTGCAGTGAATTCTTTTCTTTTATTGATATTTTGTGCATTATATTTTAATTTTGTCTATGCATTCTTAGAAAATACTTAAATTTCCCAGTTTACAATTTAATAATTTTATTTTACACTTTCACATTGATTTAAAAATTTTAATTAATTAATTTCTTTATTAGCAAGAGTAAAGACAGCTCATTTTGCATTTAATTCAGTCTCCAGTAATATTTTTACTTGTATATTTCAATGTAAATTTTTTTTTTGTCAATAGTCCTTTAAATTGAGTTTTCATTCCTCTTGCAGTGTATTTAAACATTATTCTGCAGAATTAGTTGTATATCTTTTCATTTCAATTCTAGAATTTTATATCATTTTTATTGTTCATTATTTTTGCCTTATTTGTTCTCGTGCTACTTTGCCATTATGTCTCACATACCGTCAAGTGATACTTTAGTGAATGTCGACACTCAGACCTCTCAGGCTACTACTGCTGGCCCTGTCATCAGTCCTCACAGTTCCTTACCGACTGACAGACTGACTCAGACACCGAGATATTATAGCTATACTCGTGATTCCCTTGATGCGTTACCTTTATTCAATGGCCATGTACATAGTCTTGAAGCATGGTTTGCAGCCATTCGTTCTCGTGCTAGTGCTCTAGCTGAAGGTCCTCCTTCAGAGGAAAGCCTTATCAGACTTGCTAAAGAAGCTCTTTATCGATCTCCTGCTGCTGTTCACGTTGTTGATCTCCTTGATATGCGAGACTTCAGGAATCTTACTAGGTGGTCACAATATGAGGAACTGATTCGTTCTTTCCTTGTCCCAGTAAAAACAGCTGATCCATATGTCGTTCTTAGGGAACTGGTGAATGCTACACCCATGAGTAATGAATCGTTGAGTGCATTTGCTGTTAGATTAGACAAACTTTTATCATCATTTATCAATGCTGTCCAATCATCAACTTTTCTCCCTGAAGAGGCTAAACCATTTACAGCATCAATTGCTAAAATAGCAGCTTTTGGAGCAATTAAAGAACTAATGCCACCTGCTTCTGTGTGTGCTTATGAGGCTGATCCTCCAACTGTAACGATGGAACCACTTACAGCCTTAAATCATGTACGTTCCTTGTGCCCCCAGGGTACTTTCCCTTGTATTAAAAGTAATGTCACAAATATGCCTCAGTCTGCACCACCTCTTGTTTGCGCCACAGAGACAAATCGTAGTCGTCAACCATCTCAGAGATCACCAAGAACCAGTGTACAGAGTCGTTATACACCTCGTAGTATTCATAGTACATTCAGTAACCATAGTCGGCGGAATTGTTACAACTGTGGTTTCCGTGGACATATTGCAATTAATTGTCCTGATAGTTACCCAAAGAGACGTCGTACTGATGATGAGTACTCAGATCTTCCTTACTGTACTTATCATAGAATACATGGACATGACACATCTGAGTGTAATGCTCTCTATAACCTTCAGTACTCTAGATCTTTCCGTGGTCGTCCCAACCGCAGAACCCGTCGAGGAAACAGATCTCGTGGTTTTCAAAATAACCAGAACCAGGCTCATTCATCCAATTCTCAACCTAACCAGAACCAGGCTCGATTTTCCATTTACAAAGTGTGAGTGAACACAATCTACGTTTAAACAACGGTAGAGAGACAAACACTACTATAATACTACTGGAATACTCAACAACGTAAGACAAACTTTAAACAAAGTTATTTTACCATACCAGTAGTCAGTCAATATATGTAAATTCTGTCCTGGTCTAACGTGAATCATTTACTTACAAGTCTCAACCTTCATAATTTACAAGTCTCATCCATCATAACTTGCAAGTGTCTACCTTCATAACTTACAAGTTTTTACATTTAAATCTTACAAGTCTCTACTTTCATAACTTACAAGTCTCTACCTTCATAACTTACAAGTCTCAACCTTCATAACTTACAAGTTTCTACCTTCATAACTTACAAGTCTCTACCTTCATAACTTACAAGTCTCATCCATCATAACTTGCAAGTGTCTACCTTCATAACTTACAAGTCTCTACCTTCATAACTTACAAGTCTCTACCTTCATAACTTACAAGTCTCATCCATCATAACTTGCAAGTGTCTACCTTCATAACTTACAAGTCTCTACCTTCATAACTTACAAGTTTTTACATTTAAAACTTACAAGTCTCTACCTTCATAACTTACAAGTCTCTACCTTTATAACTAATAAGTCTCTACCTTCATAACTTACAAGTTTTTACATTTAAACCTTACAAGTCTCTACCTACATAACTTACAAGTTTCTACCTTCATAACTTACAAGTCTCCACCACCATAATTTACAAGCCTCTACCTTCATAACTTACAAGTCTCCAATATCATAACTTACAAGTCTCTACCTTCATAACTTACAAGTCTCTTACTTCATAACTTACAAGTTTTTACATTTAAAACTTACAAGTCTCTACTTTCATAACTTACAAGTTTCTACTTTCATAACTTACAAGTCTCTACCTTCATAACTTACAAGTCTCAGCCTTCATAACTTACAAGTTTCTACTTTCATAACTTACAAGTCTCTGCCTTCATATCTTACAAGTTTCTACCTTCATAACTTACAAGTTTCTACCTTCATAACTTACAAGTCTCTGCCTTCATAACTTACAAGTTTCTACCTTCATAACTTACAAGTCTCTACCTTCATAACTTACAAGTCTCTACCTTCATAACTTACAAGTTTCTACCTTCATAACTTACAAGTCTCTACCTTCATAACTTACAAGTCTCTACCTTCATAACTTACAAGTCTCTACCTTCATAACTTACAAGTTTCTACCTTCATAACTTACAAGTCTCTACCTTCATAACTTACAAGTCTCTACCTTCATAAGTTTCAAGTCTCTGCCTTCATAACTTACAAGTCTCTACCTTCATAACTTACAAGTCTCTACCTTCATAACTTACAAGTCTCTACCTTCATAACTTACAAATCTCTACCTTCATAACTTACAAGTCTCTACCTTCATAACTTACAAGTCTCTACCTTCATAACTTACAAGTTTCTACCTTCATAACTTACAAGTCTCTACCTTCATAACTTACAAGTTTCCAGCTTCATAACTTACAAGTCTCTACCTTCATAACTTACAAGTCTCTACCTTCATAACTTACAAGTCTCTACCTTCATAACTTAAAAGTTTCTACCTTCATAACTTACGAGTTTCTACCTTCATAACTTACAAGTCTCTACCTTCATAACTTACAAGTCTCTACCTTCATAACTTACAAGTCTCTACCTTCATAACTTACAAGTTTCTACCTTCATAACTTACGAGTTTCTACCTTCATAACTTACAAGTCTCTGCCTTCATAACTTACAAGTTTCTACCTTCATAACTTACAAGTCTCTACCTTCATAACTTACAAGTCTCTACCTTCATAACTTACAAGTCTCTACCTTCATAACTTACAAGTCTCTACCTTCATAACTTACAAGTCTCTACCTTCATAACTTACAAGTCTCTACCTTCATAACTTACAAGTTTCTACCTTCATAACTTACAAGTCTCTACCTTCATAACTTACAAGTCTCTACCTTCATAACTTACAAGTCTCTACCTTCATAACTTACAAGTTTCTACCTTCATAACTTACAAGTCTCTACCTTCATAACTTACAAGTCTCTACCTTCATAAGTTTCAAGTCTCTGCCTTCATAACTTACAAGTCTCTACCTTCATAACTTACAAGTCTCTACCTTCATAACTTACAAGTCTCTACCTTCATAACTTACAAATCTCTACCTTCATAACTTACAAGTCTCTACCTTCATAACTTACAAGTCTCTACCTTCATAACTTACAAGTTTCTACCTTCATAACTTACAAGTCTCTAGCTTCATAACTTACAAGTCTCTACCTTCATAACTTACAAGTCTCTACCTTCATAACTTACAAGTTTCTACCTTCATAACTTACAAGTCTCTACCTTCATAACTTACAAGTTTCTAGCTTCATAACTTACAAGTCTCTACCTTCATAACTTACAAGTCTCTACCTTCATAACTTACAAGTCTCTACCTTCATAACTTACAAGTCTCTACCTTCATAACTTTCAAGTCTCTACCTTCATACCTTACAAGTCTCTACCTTCATAACTTACAAGTTTCTAGCTTCATAACTTACAAGTTTCTAGCTTCATAACTTACAAGTCTCTACCTTCATAACTTACAAGTCTCTACCTTCATAACTTACAAATCTCTACCTTCATAACTTTCAAGTCTCTACCTTCATAACTTACAAGTCTCTACCTTCATAACTTACAAGTTTCTACCTTCATAACTTACAAGTCTCTACCTTCATAACTTACAAGTCTCTACCTTCATAACTTACAAGTCTCTACCTTCATAACTTACAAGTCTCTACCTTCATGACTTTCAAGTCTCTACCTTCATGACTTTCAAGTCTCTATCTTTATAACTTACAAGTCTTTACCTGGAGTTTACCTGGAGAGAGTTGCGGGGGTAAACGCCCCCGCGTCCCGGCCTGTGACCAGGCCTCCTGGTGGATCAGAGCCTGATGAAACAGGCTGTTACTGCTAGCACGCACTCCAAAGTTACATAACTTAACCAGAAAATAATGAGATCAATTTCCTTATAGTTCAAAAATAATAATTTGCACAGGAAATGATTACATGTTCCATGATGTATATTGGTTGTATGAATTAAAAAGTGTAAAATATTCACTAAATTACATTTAGAATTTCTTAGAAAATAACTATTTTTTGTGCAAATGGTATAAAAAATAAACAAATAATAATAATAATAATAATAATAATCTTTATTTACTACCAGTACATGTACAAGGTATACAGATCATAGCTGACATCAGTGACATACTACTACATAAAAAGCCGCTTGTTATGCTGAGCATTTCGGGCAAGTAGGTCAAATTCAAATTCAAATTCAAATTCAAATTCAAAGTTTATTCTCTATAAGGATTACAATGCTGAGTTTACAGAATTTGGTTATTGTGTGGTTTACATGTAGTAAAATAATAATTACGGAGTGTACCACTAGAACACCTAGCATGGCTAGGCACTTCAGGCAGATCATCATCTTTTCTCCCTGACGAGGCTAAACCATTTACAGAATCAATTGCTAAAATAGCAGCTTTTGGAGCAATTAAAGAACTAATGCCGCCTGCTTCTGTGTGTGCTTATGAGGCTGATCCTCCAACTGTAACGATGGAACCTCTTACAGCCTTAAATCATGTACGTTCCTTGTGCCCCCAGGGTACTTTCCCTTGTATCAAAAGTAATGTCACACATATGCCTCAGTCTGCACCACCTCTTGTTTGCGCCACAGAGACAAATCGTAGTCGTCAATCATCTCAGAGATCACCAAGAACCAGTGTACAGAGTCGTTATACACCTCGTAGTATTCATAGTACATTCAGTAACCATAGTCGGCGGAATTGTTACAACTGTGGTTTCCGTGGCCATATTGCAATTAATTGTCCTGATAGTTACCCTAAGAGACGTCGTACTGATGAGGAGTACTCAGATCTTCCCTACTGTAATTATCATAGAATACATGGACATGACACATCTGAGTGTAATGCTCTCTATAACCTTCAGTACTCTAGATCTTTCCGTGGTCGTTCCAACCGCAGAACCCGTCGAGGAAACAGATCTCGTGGTTATCAAACTAACCAGAACCAGGCTCATTCTTTCAATTATCAAACTAACCAGAACCAGGCTCGTTCTTCCCAGTCGGGGGAATTCGAGCGCCCCAGTCAAACCGCCCCATGGTGACAGTAGGTGATAATGAGTACACCATCCCCGTTCACAACTCCTTTGAAGCCTTAAGCAGTCTCGAGCATGCCAACCCTGCTGATGATGTTGCTTCACATGTCTCTGACATAGATGATTTTGGGGATGGAGTAGAACAAGTCTTTTCTGATGAAAATCCACCTTTTTGTTTGCACATAACTTCCAATGCAACCATAGGCCCTATAGTGCAGGCATCTGTTTATAATGCGCCCGTTCAATTGTTCATGGACTCTGGTGCGCAAATCAATATTATTAGGTCTAGTTTGTTTAAGGATAAGAAGTTACGACATGTCCTTCTCGTAGAACCGACTCCTGTGTCCTCCCTTAGTGGAGTATCTGGTTCTCACCTGCGTGTCCGAGGTACGACTGCCCTAACCTTTTCTATCCAAGGTAGAGACTTCACTGTTTCCTTCCTTGTTGTCGATCAGATTACTTTCCCTGGTGACCTTCTACTGGGATTTGCTTCCATGCGAGACTTACGCATTGTGCTCGACCCTTATCGATGGCATGCACAAATTGACGACTTGATCGTTCCATTCTGGGGTTACCAGCTTGGATCAGAAATCTGTTATACTGCTGCAGAGTATGATGTACGGATTAAGTCCTTACAAGCTAATGCATTCTCCAGTAGCGTACCCAAGCGGTCAGGCACTGGTAATTCTGTCACTCCCATCAGTGTTCCACCTATACCTTCAGAATTGCAGGATAGTCCGATGTCTCAAGTGTCCGAGGACGCTCAGATTGCCTTGAGTGCTCAACCTATCCCTGCAATGCCTGCTAGTTCGAGTAGTAGTTTCTCCACAGGGGACGCCTTGATGTCACATGCCGTCTGCAGAAAGACGTTTCTGTTGCGGCTAGTGCTCTCACTAGAGTGTCTGTAGTTGTTCCTAGTGTTCCAGATGGTGATAACGTCCTAGTTGACAGTGATTCCTGCAAAGTAAAAGGTCTATTTGTTGAACCATCCTTACATGTTGTACGAGATAGTAAGATCCATTTCTACCTGGCCAACACTTCGGGTCACAGTGTTCGCCTTAGAGCAAATACCAATCTTGTTGACCTTGTTCACTATCCTTACCCTGTTCAGGTAGAGGATGAGTTGTCACCTGACCAGTGGGTCGGTGCTATTTCTGCCGGGGAGACCTCATCCACCTCACTGGATCAATCTGTTCCACCAGTTGAGGAGAAAGACTTAGCTCCCACTGACTTCCCAGATGAAGTCAAGCGTTTGTTGACTCTGTTGAACAAACGTCGTAAAGCCATTGCTTTACCAGGTGAGAAGATGGGTATAACGAACTTATTGTCCCATCGTATTCCACTTGAACCTGGTACTAGACCTATCTACATACCTGTGTACAGAATGCCTCATTCACAAGTTGCTGTCGCAGAAGAATTGATCAATCAAATGCTTGATGATGGAGTTATTGCACCTAGCAATTCACCTTGGAATGCACCCTTGATACTAGTACCTAAGAAGGATGGTACTTGGCGTCCAGTAATTGACTTTAGGAAGTTAAACGCAAAAACCATTCCAGATCGCTTTCCACTCCCTGTACTGGGTGATCTTTTACGTAATATCAGAGATAACAAAGTCTTTTCAACCCTAGATTTGTTACAAGGGTTTTGGCAAGTCCCTCTTCACGAGGACAGCCAAGAACTAACTGCATTCTCCACTCCTACAGGTCATTATCACTTCCTCCGTATGGCATTTGGATTACGATCTTCCCCTATCACGTTCTCAAGGCTCATGACTAATATCTTTAGAGGTCTCATAGGTAATGCACTTATGGTGTACTTAGATGACGTAATCGTCATGTCTAAAGACGTGGATACACACTTGAAAAGACTTGATGTAGTACTTGGTAAGCTTGAAGAAGCCAATTTAAAGATCAAACTGTCAAAATGTCAATTTTTCAGATCAGAAATTAAGTTTCTTGGTCACGTAGTCACTCCTAGAGGGGTTACGACTGACCAAAGTAAAGTAACTGCAGTACTAAATTTTCCAACTCCCAAAACTGCTGATGCCGTAAGATCCTTTGTGGGCTTAGCAGGTTTTTATAGATCTTTCATTGCCAATTTTTCTTCCATAGCTGTTCCTCTAACTGAGTTGCTTAAGAAAGATGCTCCTTTTGTTTGGACCTTCCGTCAAGAAAGAGCATTCCAAACTCTAAAAGAAAAGCTAACATCTGCTCCAATTTTGAAATTTCCAGATTTTTCTAAGCCTTTCTATCTGACAACTGATGCTAGTTCTATTGGCATAGGTGCCGTACTAGCTCAGAAGACCGATGGCAAGTACAACGCAGTTGCATTTGCTAGCCGAGTCCTTACAAAGGCTGAACGTAATTATACAGTAACTGAGCAAGAAGCTTTAGCAATAGTATGGTCTTTAAAGCACTTCCGAGACATTATTTATCAGTACTCTGTTCATGTCTTGACAGATCATGCTCCACTGATACCCTTATTCCAGAACAAACAACCTACTGGAAGGTTAGCCAGATGGACCTTGACTATCCAAGAGTTCAATCCCACCTTTGAGCATTTACCTGGCAAGTCAAATGTAGTTGCAGATGCCTTATCGCGACATGTTAGTATAGTAACTGCAGACCCTCCATTTAGTGCTGAAGATGTAAAGAATGCTCAACGAACAGATCCCATGTGGTCTGGTGTGATTCGATTCCTGCTCCAGGAAGATCTTATTCTGACTGTGAAGCCACCAGCTCCCATCAGTGACTTTGTCATGAACCAAGAATTACTGTATCGAACAGCCGAGTTGGGTACTCCTAGCAGAAGAGTATACCAGTTAGTAATTCCACAGTCACTAGTGAATGTAGCCTTACAGCTAGTTCACGATGTACCAGGTGTTGCACACCCTGGTATGGATCGTTCAGTAAAACAAGCCAGATTGAAATACTTTTGGCCTCGTATGGCAACTGATATTTCTGAGTATGTTAGGAAATGTAGTGTCTGCATGCAACATAAAGGCAATGCTAATGGTCCTAATCCAATCCAAGTGTATCCAACTACTAGCGAACCTTGGGAAAGAGTTGCGCTAGATTTGTTAACTAATTTCTGATGTTCCCTCCAAGGTAACAAACATCTGTGTGTTATGGTAGACCATTTCACCAGATATTGCGAGTTAGTTCCTATTGCAGATAAGACTGCCGAGACAGTAGCTAAAGCGTTTAAAGAACGCATTATCTGCAGGCATACCACCCCTAAGTCCCTAGTAACAGATAATGGAGGTGAATTCTGTAATGAAATTCTTGAAAATTTGTGTACCTTGTACAAGATCTCTAAGTCCACCATTGTTCCTCATCATCCTGCCAGCAATGGGTTAGCGGAACGAACCAATAAGAAAGTACTTGATGTATTGAGAGCCACTATCAATCCCAATAGTGAAACTTGGGATGAAGTTATACCTGATGTGCAGTGTGCTATAAATTCTGCTTACAATGTTTCTATAGGTGACACTCCACATTATGCATTGTATGGTGTAGATAAACGTTTGCCTTATGAGTTGTTATATTCTAATCCGAAACCAAATTACAACCCTGATGATTTCGTAGCAACTCGTACCAGCTTAGCTCAAAGTGTTTTTAGAAGAATCCGTGAAACACTTCATAAATCAACAGCTGAATTTACAAGAGTCGCAAATACTCGAGTAAAGCCATCCAAAATCAAAGTAGGTTCGAGAGTTATGCTGACTAATTTTAACAAAATGTCTGCAATGCCAAAGCTTGATCAAAAGTTTGTTGGTCCTTATCGCGTAGTTGAACATATCACTGGTAATAAGTATAAGGTTAGAGAGATTAGTACTGGTCAGTATAAAGAATCGCATTTGGATCATATGAAGTTAGTATGTGATGATAATGATGTTCCAACCCAGACTAATGTGACAGACTCTGACAATCCTCCTGATCCTGTACTCTCTTCCTCTGATACTCAGTCAGATGATCAACCTGAATGTCGTTATTCCCTACGTACACGACAGGTATTGAGAAATCCTCAAGTATCATTTGTAACTTCCAATTCAGATTTGCCTCAAATACAGCATGAGTTAGCCAATGCTACAGAGTTTGATCCTCCCAGAGATGACACCCATTCTGCATATGCCAATCTTACCCTAGCAGAGTTGGGGTTAAATGTAAATAACCTGTGTAGATGAATAGTTACAGTATCAACTTATCAGTATTCAAGAATTTTTTTTTTTTGTGTTCGTGTTCTCTCCGCATTCTGAGAGTTAACAGTCTAGATTTGCGTGCACCGAATCTGCCTTTCTGTTAAACACTCTTTCTTTGTATATATTCCTTCCTCAGAATCCGTAGATCACACGAATACAGATCGATCGATCAAAATTTTTGTTTTTATCACTTGTAATCTCAATGTTGAGTTCGTTGTTCATTTGTTGAGTTTTAAGTTGTACTATAGTATACCTTGTATTACATTACAGTTTCAGTTACGTAAGCTTTCATTCCAATGTTCTACTTATGTATCTATAATGTTTCAAGTTGTGTACTTTGACATTGTATAGAATCAGCCCAAGCCGTATACCTGCCATCTCTAGTTTGTATTAGTTGTATGTCGGGACGACATACGTTAGCGTCGCCGAGCTCTCAGTAGTAGTAACCAGTTACCAGTAACCAGTTACCAGTAACCTGTCCGTTGACTCAACGACCAACCGTCTTGAGTCACGGTCTGTGCTGAGCTGACACTATTTTCAAAAGACCCACTACGGGGTACTGGCCAGCCGGCTAGTCAGTTTTACGAGTGTAACCAAGGAGACAGGTAACGGCTGCGGGTTCTCTCCACATATCTACGATTATACGTAATAACAGCCTACGTGAGTATTTCTACCCTAATCCACGTATCGAACTCCCACATGATAATCCCACCTCACTCCCATACACTACATCATCCCACCTCACTCCCATACACTACATCATCCCACCTCACTCCCATACACTACATAATCCCACCTCACTCCCATACACTACATCATCCCACCTCACTCCCATACACTACATCATCCCACCTCACTCCCATACACTACATCATCCCACCTCACTCCCATACACTACATCATCCCACCTCACTCCCATACACTACATCATCCCACCTCACTCCCATACACTACATCATCCCACCTCACTCCCATACACTACATCATCCCACCTCACTCCCATACACTACATCATCCCACCTCACTCCCATACACTACATCATCCCACCTCACTCCCATATACTACATCATCCCACCTCACTCCCATACACTACATCATCCCACCTCACTCCCATACACTACATCATCCCACCTCACTCCCATACACTACATCATCCCACCTCACTCCCATACACTACATCATCCCACCTCACTCCCATATACTACATCATCCCACCTCACTCCCATACACTACATCATCCCACCTCACTCCCATACACTACATCATCCCACCTCACTCCCATACACTACATCATCCCACCTCACTCCCATACACTACATCATCCCACCTCACTCCCATACACTACATCATCCCACCTCACTCCCATACACTACATCATCCCACCTCACTCCCATACACTACATCATCCCACCTCACTCCCATACACTACATCATCCCACCTCACTCCCATACACTACATCATCCCACCTCACTCCCATACACTACATCATCCCACCTCACTCCCATACACTACATCATCCCACCTCACTCCCATACACTACATCATCCCACCTCACTCCCATACACTACATCATCCCACCTCACTCCCATACACTACATCATCCCACATCACTCCCATACACTACATCATCCCACCTCACTCCCATACACTACATCATCCCACCTCACTCCCATACACTTCATCATCCCACCTCACTCCCATACACTACATCATCCTCCTCACTCCCATACACTACATCATCCCACCTCACTCCCATACACTACATCATCCCACCTCACTCCCATACACTACATCATCCCACCTCACTCCCATACACTACATCATCCCACCTCACTCCCATCTCAGTAATAGTAACCAGTTGCCAGTAACCAGTGTACCAGTAGATGACTCACTACCAACCGTCTCTGCGTGAATCACTGTCTGTATTCATATTGTGCTGACCACAGCAGTATTTCAAAACACCCCCTCACATATGGGTACTGGGGTTAGTTAGTCTGACGAGAGTGAGCAAGGAGGCAGGCCGGCTGTTTGGGCGCTTCACACATTATCCGTAATATATGTACTACCAGCCTACGTGAGTATTACTTTACCCTATCCACGTGTTCGAACCCCCACATGATAAATGGTGGCAACGGTGTGGAGCGTGAATTTTAGCTTTTTTAAGGGTATTTCAAGACGTTAGAAGACTGTTTGTGAGTAGCCGGCGGGTCAAAGGTGAACTGTAGCTAGCCGCTCCCCTCACAACCTCCACCTCCAGCCTGCAAGCCTGTTGCAGCCGTTTTTTCAAGCTTCCTGGCTTAGTTCATGTGCTAATTGCTTCAATCTCCGAGGGGTTGACCCGGATTTTGCAATTAAGCCAGTCAGTAAGCCAGACTGTGGAAGTGAACGCCAGTCAGCCTATCATCCAGCCTGTCTCCTGTCATCCACCTGCTCCTCCGTGCTGTGTGCATCGTTACACGTCTTCCAGTCAGCCATTCTCGTGGGTTAAGCCAGTCAGCCAACCCAGCTTCTAACCCAGCTGAGAGAGAGAAGTAAGCTACGCAAGTTCCTCTGGAAGTTCCTCTGAAGTATTGTCTTATATATCGCTTTGTGCTCCCAGTTGGATGCCAGTTGGATGCTAAGAGTGGTCTTCACCATCCCTGTGGCATAGTGGCTTATCAGCCACCTTCGTGGGTAGTGAGTGGAGTGCGCGCCAGTGAGCGCCAGTGAGAGTCACACCCACCACCACCCATCCACTCTACTCACACCACCACCCACCTCATCTACCTGTGGTTGTTTGCACCCTTGTACCGGGTCCTAGAACTGTTTTGGCTCACGTAATTGGTCAAGAGATTGTAGCTGAGCACCACCGATAAAGCCAGTTATGTGAGTTCACCGAGAAAGCGCATTTCTTCCGACAACAGTGAGTGTAGGAGGCATCAGTCATCACCGCGCAGGACAACCTACAACCTACCCTCATCACCAGTCATCACCGTCGACTACTACAGACTTCAGTGATAATTTTCTGTTTAGAGACATTTTTCTTGCATTTAAAGACATTTGCGTGTGTGAGACATTTATAGTGAATTTCTTGTGTACTCTAAACCTTGTGTTTTCAGTGTAGACTCAGTGTTTCTTTGACTCGTTATTTTTGCAATATTTTTCAGTGTTATCGCTCATCTCATATTTTTTTTATCTTATATTTTTTATCTGTGTTTTTTTTTTATGCTACTCTCTGTCTGTAGTAAGTATTATTGTGTAGTGTACCAGTTAGTCACTCCGTGTGAAGTGATTCATTTTTTTTATTGTATTCTTTCAGCATTGTATTCTCCAGTAATTGTCATTGTATTTCATGCAGTGATATTCACCGCAGTTTACCAAATTATCCATTTATTTCTATGTGTGTCTTTTTCGTATGCCAGCAGTGTCTCATTCCTCTAATTGTTTTGCAGACTTGTGTACCATTATTTTTGCCAGCAAATTTTTGTCATATCAGTCACAGCAAGATTTTGTTGTAAGAATATACTAAGATAATGAATATGTGATTAAGTGTTGTGTGCCCCGCCACTTGTAAGTGTTAAACTTTTGTTTTGTTCCTTGTTTTATTTTTATTCATATTGTTCATATTTCTTTGAACAAATTCACTCTTGATGTAATTTCAATTTCTTTTTAACGTAAAGTGTTTTCTTTACTCTGTTTGAGTAAATTGTTTTGTCTAATTTACAATTAAGAGTTAAAGTGTTCAATCAGTTTTTTCTTCATATTTTTATTTTATTATTTAACCTGAGTTTTCCCAGTGTGACTTTATTATTGCAGTGATTATTTCTACACCTTATTTTGTTGAACTTGTTCTGCAGTGAATTATTTTCTTTTATTGATATTTTTATGCATTATTATTCTCAGTTCATTATTGCATCTTGTTTTTCATTTTATTAATTTTCCTGATGTTGTCTTTGCATTATATTTTAATTTTGTTTATACATTCTTAGAGAATATTTAAATTTCCCAGTTATCTCTCGTTGCATACAATTTAGTAATTTTATTTTATACTTTTTACATTGATTTCAAATTTTATTAATTAATTTCTTTATTAGCAAGAGTAAAGACAGCTCATTTTGCATTTAATTCAGTCTCCAGTAATATTTTTACTTGTATATTTCAATGTAATTTTTTTTCTTGGCCAATAGTCCTTTACATTGAGTTGTCCTTCCTCTTGCAGTGTATCTTAGACATTTTTTTTATTACTTCTGCAGAATTAATTGCATCTCTTTTATTTCAATTTTAGCATTTTCTATCATTTTTATTGTTCATTATTTTTGCCTTATTTGTTCTCGTGCAACTTCTTTGCCATTATGTCTCACATACCGTCAAGTGATACTTTAGTGAATGTCGACACTCAGACCTCTCAGGCTACTGCTGCTGCTGTCATCAGTCCTCACAATTCCTTACCGACTGACAGACCGACCCAGACACTGAGATACTATAGTTATACTCGTGATTCCCTTGATGCATTACCTTTATTCAATGGCCATGTACTTAGTCTTGAAGCATGGTTTACTGCCATTCGTTCTCGTGCTAATGCTCTAGTTGAAGGTCCTCCTTCAGAGGAAAGTCTTATCAGACTTGCTAAAGAAGCTCTTCATCGATCCCCTGCTGCTGTTCATGTTGTTGATCTCCTTGATATGCGTGACTTCAGGAATCTTACTAAGTGGTCACAATATGAGGAACTGATCCGTTCTTTCCTTGTACCAGTTAAAACAGCTGATCCATATGTCGTTCTTAGGGAACTAGTGAATGCTACACTAATGACTAATGAATCGTTGAGTGCCTTTGCTGTTAGATTAGACAAACTTTTATCATCATTTATCAATGCTGTCCAGTCCTCAGCTTTTGTCCCTGACGAGGTTAAACCATTCACAGAACCGTTTGCTAAAATAGCAGCTTTTGGAGCAATTAAAGAACTAATCCCACCTGCTTCCGTGTGTGCTTATGAGGCTCATCCTACAACTGTGACGATGGAACCACTTACAGCCCTAAATCATGTACGTTCCTTGTGCCCCCAGGGTACTTTCCCATGTATTAAAAGTAATTTCACACCTATGCCTCAGTCTGCATCACCTCTTGTTTGCGCCACAGAGGCAAATCGTGGTCGTCAACCATCTCAGAGATCACCAAGGGCCAGTGTACAGAGTCGTTATAAACCTCGTAGTATTCATAGTACATTCAGTAACCATAGTCGGCGGACTTGTTACAACTGTGGTTTTCGTGGCCATATTGCAATTAATTGTCCTGATAGTTACCCTAAGAGGCGTCGTACTGATGATGAGTACCAGTCACTGCCATACTGTACTTATCATAGAATACATGGACATGACACATCTGAGTGCAATGCTCTCTACAGCCTTCAGTACTCTAGGTCTTTCCGTGGCCGTTCCAACCGCAGAACCCATAGAGGAAACAGGTATCGTGGTTCTCAAAATAACCAGAACCAGGCTCATTCTTCCAATTCTCAAAATAACCAGAACCAGGCTCATTCTTCCAATTCGGGGGAATTCGAGCGCCCCAGTCAAACCGTCCCATGGTGACAGTAGGTGATAATGAGTACACCATTCCCATTCACAATTCCTTTGAAGCCTTAAGCAGTCTCGAGAATGACAATCCTGCTGATGATGTTGCTTCACATGTCTCTGACATAGATGATTTTGGGGATGAAGTGGAACAAGTCTTTTCTGATGACAATCCACCTTTTTGTTTGCACATAACTTCCAATGCAACCATAGGCCCTATAGTGCAAGCATCTGTTCATAATGCGCCCGTTCATTTGTTCATGGACTCTGGTGCGCAAGTCAATATTATTAGGTCTAGTTTGTTTAAGGATAAGCAGTTACGACATGTCCTTCTCATAGAACCGACTCATGTGTCCTCCCTTAGTGGAGTAGCTGTTTCTCACCTGCGTGTCCGAGGTCGGACTTCCCTAACCTTTTCTATCCAAGGTAGAGACTTCACTGCTTCCTTCCTTGTTGTCGACCAGATTACTTTCCCTGGTGACCTTCTACTGGGATTTGCTTCCATGCGAGACTTACGCATTGTGCTCGACCCATACTGATTGCATGCCCAAATTGACGACTTGATCGTTCCATTCTGGGGTTACCAGCTTGGATCAGAAATCTGTCATACTGCTGCAGAGTATGATGTACGGATTAAGTCCTTACAAGCCAATGCATTCTCCAGTAGCGTACCCAAGCGGTCAGGCACTGGTAATTCTGTCACTCCCGTCTGTGTTCCACCATACCTTCAGACTTGCAGGATAGTGTTCCGTTGCCTCAAGTGTCCGAGGACACTCAGACTGCCTTGAGTGCACAACCTATCCTTGCAATGACTGCTAGTTCGAGTAGTAGTTTCTCCACAGGGGATGCCTTGTCAGAAAACGATTACTTGAAACTAGTAATGCCATCTCTTGTTGATGTCACATGCCGACTGCAGAAAGACGTCTATGTTGCGGCTAGTGCTCTCACTAGAGTGTCTGTAGTTGTTCCTAGTGTTCCAGATGGTGATAACGTCCTAGTTGACAGTGATTCTTGCAAAGTAAAAGGTCTATTTGTTGAACCATCCTTACATGTTGTAAGAGATAGTAAGATCCATTTCTTCCTAGCTAACACTTCTGGTCACAGTGTTCGTCTCAGAGCCAATACCAATCTTGTTGACCTTGTTCACTATCCTTACCCTGTTCAGGTAGAGGATGAGTTGTCACCTGACCAGTGGGTCGGTGCTATTTCTGCCGGGGAGACCTCATCCACTTCACTGGATCAATCTGTTCCACCAGTTGAGGAGAAAGACTTAGCTCCCACTGACTTCCCAGATGAAGTCAAGCGTTTGTTGACTCTGTTGAACAAACGTCGTAAAGCCATTGCCTTACCAGGTGAGAAGATGGGTATAACGAACTTATTGTCCCATCGTATTCCACTTGAACCTGGTATTAGACCTATCTACATACCTGCGTACAGAATGCCTCATTCACAAGTTGCTGTCGCAGAAGAATTGATCAATCAAATGCTTGATGATGGAGTTATTGCACCTAGCAATTCACCTTGGAATGCACCCTTGATCCTAGTACCTAAGAAGGATGGTACTTGGCGCCCAGTGATTGACTTTAGGAAGTTAAACGCGAAAACTATTCCAGATCGCTTTCCACTCCCTGTACTGGGTGATCTTTTACATAACATCGGAGATAACAAAGTCTTTTCAACCCTGGATTTGTTACAAGGGTTTTGGCAAGTCCCTCTTCACGAGGACAGCCAAGAGCTAACTGCATTCTCCACTCTTACAGGTCATTATCACTTCCTCCGTATGGCATTTGGATTACGATCCTCCCCTATCACGTTCTCAAGGCTCATGACTAATATCTTTAGAGGTCTCATAGGTAATGCACTTATGGTGTACTTAGATGACGTAATCGTCATGTCTAAAGACGTGGATACACACTTGAAAAGACTTGATGTAGTACTTGGTAAGCTTGAAGAAGCCAATTTAAAGATCAAGCTGTCTAAATGTCAATTTTTCAGATCAGAAATTAAGTTTCTTGGTCACGTAGTCACTCCTAGAGGGGTTACAACTGACCAGAGTAAAGTAACTGCAGTACTAAATTTTCCAACACCCAAAACTGCTGATGCCGTAAGATCCTTTGTGGGCTTAGCAGGTTTTTATAGATCTTTCATTGCCAATTTTTCTTCCATAGCTGCTCCTCTAACCGAGTTGCTTAAGAAAGATGCTCCTTTTGTTTGGACCTTCCGTCAAGAAAGAGCATTCCAAACTCTAAAAGAAAGGCTAACATCTGCTCCAATTTTGAAATTTCCAGATTTTTCTAAGCCCTTCTATCTGACAACTGATGCTAGTTCCATTGGCATAGGTGCCGTACTAGCTCAGAAGACCGATGGCAAGTACAACGCAGTTGCATTTGCTAGCCGAGTCCTTACAAAGGCTGAACGTAATTATACAGTAACTGAGCAAGAAGCTTTAGCAATAGTATGGTCTTTAAAGCACTTCTGAGACATTATTTATCAGTACTCAGTTCATGTCTTGACAGACCATGCTCCACTGATACCTTTATTCCAGAACAAACAACCTACTGGAAGGTTAGCCAGATGGACCTTGATTATCCAAGAGTTCAATCCCACCTTTGAACACTTACCTGGCAAGTCAAATGTAGTCGCAGATGCCTTATCGTGACATGTTAGTATAGTAACTGCAGACCCTCCATTTAGTGCTGAAGATGTAAAGAATGCTCAACGAACAGATCCCATGTGGTCTGGTGTGATTCGATTCCTGCTCCAGGAAGATCTTATTCTGACTGTGAAGCCACCAGCACCCATCAGTGACTTTGTCATGAACCAAGAATTACTGTATCGAACAGCCGAGTTGGGTACTCCTAGCAGAAGAGTATACCAGTTAGTAATTCCACAGTCACTAGTGAATGTAGCCTTACAGCTAGTTCACGATGTACCAGGTGTTCCACACCCTGGTATGGATCGTTCAGTAAAACAAGCCAGATTGAAATACTTTTGGCCTCGTATGGCAACTGATATTTCTGAGTATGTTAAGAAATGTAGTGTCTGCATGCAACATAAAGGTAATGCTAATGGCCCTAATCCAATCCAAGTGCATCCAATTACTAGCGAACCGTGGGAAAGAGTTGCGCTAGATTTGTTAACTAATTTCCAATGTTCCCTCCAAGGCAACAAACATCTGTGTGTTATGGTAGACCATTTCACCAGATATTGTGAGTTAGTTCCTATTGCAGATAAGACTGCCGAGACAGTAGCTAAAGCGTTTAAAGAACGCATTATCTGCAGGCATACCACCCCTAAGTCCCTAGTAACAGATAATGGAGGTGAATTCTGTAATGAGATTCTTGAAAATTTGTGTACCTTGTACAAGATCTCTAAATCCACCATTGTTCCTCATCATCCTGTCAGCAATGGGTTAGCGTAAAGAACCAATAAAAAAGTACTTGATGTCTTGAGAGCCACTATCAATCCCAACAGTGAAACTTGGGATGAAGTTATACCTGACGTGCAGTGTGCTATAAATTCTGCTTACAATGTTTCTATAGGTGACACTCCACATTATGCATTGTATGGTGTAGATAAACGTTTGCCTTATGAGTTGCTATATTCTAATCCGAAACCAAATTACAACCCTGATGATTTCATAGCAACTCGTACCAGCTTAGCTCAAAGTGTTTTTAGAAGAATCCGTGAAACACTTCATAAATCAACAGCAGAATTTACAAGAGTCGCAAACACTCGAGCAAAGCCATCCAAAATCAAAGTAGGTTCGAGAGTTAAGAACATAAGAACGAAGGAACACTGCAGAAGGCCTACTGGCCCATGTGAGGCAGGTCCAAGTCTCCTACCGGCTTAAGCCAATGCACCCAACCTAGTCAGGTCAGGTCACACTGACTTAAGGGAGGAACACGGCAACCGACGTGGTAGCACAAGCTATCAGGTCCAACTCACACCCACCCACATCCATTCATGTATTTATCCAACCTATTTTTAAAGCTACACAACGTTCTGGCCTCTATAACTGTACTCGGGAGTTTGTTCCACTCATCCACAACTCTATTACCAAACCAGTACTTTCCTATATCCTTCCTGAATCTGAATTTTTCCAACTTAAAACCATTGCTGCGAGTCCTATCTAGGCTAGATATTTTCAGCACACTATTTACATCCCCTTTATTTATTCCTGTCTTCCATTTATACACCTCAATCATATCCCCCCTAATTCTACGTCTTTCTAGAGAGTGCAGATTCAGGGCCCTTAGTCTATCCTCATAGGGAAGGTTTCTGATACATGGGATCAACTTTGTCATCCTCCTCTGTACATTTTCCAGAGAATTTATATCCATTCTGTAATACGGTGACCAAAACTGTGCAGCATAATCTAAATGAGGCCTAACCAAGGATGTATAGAGTTGAAGAACAACCTGAGGACTCCTATTATTTATGCTTCTTGATATGAAGCCAAGGATTCTATTAGCTTTATTGCGAACACTTATGCACTGTTGTCTTGGTTTCAGATTACTGCTAACCAGAACTCCTAAATCTTTTTCGCAATCCGTAATATTAAGATCTACATTATTTAGTTTATATGTGGCATGGTTGTTGTCCTGTCCAACATTTAGAACTTTGCATTTGTCTATATTAAACTGCATCTGCCATTTCTCCGACCATCAGAGTACAAAACAAATTCTGGCCACAAAATAGAGCGAAACACCAACGTCAAAGACCTGGGAGCGATCATGTCGGAGGATCTCACCTTCAAGGACCATAACATTGTATCAATCGCATCTGCTAGAAAAATGACAGGATGGATAATGAGAACCTTCAAAACTAGGGAGGCCAAGCCCATGATGACACTCTTCAGGTCACTTGTTCTATCTAGGCTGGAATATTG
Organism: Cherax quadricarinatus; assembly: GCF_038502225.1. Taxonomy (NCBI): domain Eukaryota; kingdom Metazoa; phylum Arthropoda; class Malacostraca; order Decapoda; family Parastacidae; genus Cherax; species Cherax quadricarinatus. The sequence continues at coordinate 70,907 of NW_027195411.1, forward strand.
CTGCACACTAACAGCACCTTTCAAGGCAGGTGAAATTGCCGACCTAGAAAATGTACAGAGAACTTTCACGGCGCGCATAACGGAGATAAAACACCTCAATTATTGGGAGCGCTTGAGGTTCCTAAACCTGTATTCCCTGGAACGCAGGAGGGAGAGATACATGATTATATACACCTGGAAAATCCTAGAGGGACTAGTACCGAACTTGCACACGAAAATCACTCATTACGAAAGCAAAAGACTTGGCAGACGATGCACCATCCCCCCAATGAAAAGCAGGGGTGTCACTAGCACGTTAAGAGACCATACAATAAGTGTCAGGGGCCCGAGACTGTTCAACTGCCTCCCAGCACACATAAGGGGGATTACCAACAGACCCCTGGCAGTCTTCAAGCTGGCACTGGACAAGCACCTAAAGTCAGTTCCGGATCAGCCGGGCTGTGGCTTGTATGTTGGTTTGCGTGCAGCCAGCAGCAACAGCCTGGTTGATCAGGCTCTGATCCACCAGGAGGCCTGGTCTCAGACCGGGCGGCGGGGGCGTTGACCCCCGGAACTCTCTCCAGGTAAACTCCAGGTAAACTGCATCAGTCTATTCAAATCTTCCTGGAGTGCTCGAATGTCCTCGTCAGAATGAATTCGACGGCCTATTTTGGTGTCATCGGCAAACTTGCCGATGTCGCTCTTTATGCCCTCATCTATGTCGTTTATGTAGATTGTGAACAGCAGGGGGCCCAACACCGACCCCTGTGGAACACCGCTCGTGACGCTTCCCCACTTTGATTTCTCCCCATTTATGCAAACTCTCTGCTGCCTATTTGTCAACCATGCCTCTATCCAGGAAAAAATTTCTCCTCCTATTCCATGTGCTTTAATTTTCCTCAATAGTCTCTGATGTGGGACCCTGTCAAAAGCCTTACTGAAGTCCATATACACAATATCATATTCATTACCATGATCTACCTCCTTAAATACCTTAGTAAAAAAAGTTAATAAATTCGTAAGGCAGGAACGCCCCTTTGTAAAACCATGCTGAGATTCGTTGATTAATTTATGCTTTTCAAGGTGGCTACGAACTGCCTCGGCAATTATTGATTCCATAAATTTTCCCACTATGGAGGTTAGGCTTATTGGTCTATAGTTCGAAGCTAAGGACCTGTCATATGTTTTGAAAATAGGTATCACATTTGCCATTTTCCACTTATCTGGCACCATGCCAGTTTGTAGTGATATGTTGAAAAGATTAGCCAAAGGTGTGCTAAGCTCCTCTTTACATTCCTTTAGAACCCTTGCATACAGTTCATCAGGGCCTGGGGATTTGTTAGGTTTTAATTTATCTATTTGCCTAAGGACCATGTCACTTGTGACTCTAATCGTGCACAGTTTATTATCGTCCTGTTCTACATAATTTATCATTACTGGAATATCGCTGGTATCCTCCTGTGTAAAAACTGAGAGGAAGTATGTTTTAAAAATTCTACACATTTCCTTATCACTGTCAGTGAGCTGACCCGAGGAACTTTTGAGTGGGCCTATCTTGTCCCTGATCTTACTTCTGTATACCTGAAAGAATCCTTTTGGGTTAGTCTTCGATTCTCTTGCAACTTTAACCTCATAATCTCTTTTTGCTTTTCTAATTCCCTTTTTTATTTCTCTCTTTAAAACTGAATATATCGATTTCTTAATTGCCCCTCTCCTCTTTTGATTTGCCTATATATGCCTCTCTTTTGACCAATCAGATATTTTAATCTATTGTTCATCCATTTAGGATCATTTTTGTTTGATCTGATTTCCCTATTTGGAACATAATTTGACTGAGCAGCTAGAACTATGCCCTGGAAAGCATCATATCGGCAACCATCACCACCTACCTGACCCTTAGTCAGGTCATTCCAGTTCAGCCCACCTAAGTAATTTTTCAGTCCTATGAAATCAGCCAAGCGAAAGTCAGGGACGGAGACTTGATTGCCATTATTAGGGGAATTCCATGATATATTAAAACTGAGTGATTTGTGATCACTTTCCCCAAGCTCATCATTAACCTCAAGATTATTAATTAGTGTTTCCCTACTGGCAAGAACCAAGTCAAGGAGGTTATTTCCCCTAGTTGGCTCTGTCACAAACTGTTTTAAAAAACAATCCTGGATCGTATCAAGAAAGTCACCTGACTCTAAATTTCCTGTCAAATTGCTCCAGTCAGTCTGTCTATAGTTGAAATCTCCCATTAGCACAACATTTTCGTATGTAGATGCCTTACGAATTTTGTCCCATAGAAGTTTACTGCACTCCCTATCAAGATTTGGGGCCCTGTAAATCACACCCAAAATTAGTTTTTCTCGGCCCTCGAGAAGCTGTAACCAAACAGATTCAGTGGCTGACGCTTCTAATTTAATATCTTGTCTAACACAACAATTTAAATTGTCTCTGACATACATCGCTACTCCACCACCTTTCCTGTTGACCCTGTCAGTGTGGAATAATTTATAGCCTTGTATGTGACATTCAGAGGGCATCTCTCTATCTTTCAGATTGAGCCAGGTATCTGTTATAGCAATAATATCTATGTTTCCTGCACTTGCAATTAATCTTAGCTCATCTATCTTATTTCTTACACTCCTGCTATTAGTATAGTAAACCTTAAGGGAGCTAGTCCCTTGCTGCCCTCTGCTGTCCCCCTTTGTTTGCTGACCTGATCTATTGCCTTTATTTATAACTTCATGCTGAATGCCTTTTATACATTTACTGTTTCCAACCTTAGTATTGCAACCTGCTTGTTTCCCACACACACCCATACCTCTATCTTCCATCAGTTTAAAATCATAGGCATTTCACCAATGGCCTTCTCAATCGAGTCTGCAAGTGCTACCACCCCTGCCCCAGAGAGATGTACCCCATCCCTTGCATACATATCATGTTTGCCATAAAAGTTGTTCCAGTTGTCAATGAATGGGATTGCAAGTTCCTTGCAGTATCTGTCTAGCCAGCAATTTACACCAATTGCCCTAGACAACCATTCATTTCCTACTTCCCTTCTAGGCAAGATGCTACATATGATTGGGATCCCTCCCTTAGACTTAATGAAATCTATAGCTGACCTGTACTTATCTAGCAGCTCTTCTCTCCTACCCTTCCCAATATCATTTCCACCAGCACTGAGACAGATAATGGGCTTGTTCCCATTACCTGACATGATATTATCCAGCCTGTTGACAATGTCCCCAACACCAGCTCCAGGGAAGCACACTCTATCTCTCATCTTCTTATTCCTATTACAAAAAGCACGGTCAATATATCTTACCTGAGAGTCACCAACCACAAGAATGCGCTTACCTCCATTAGCAGGGGCAGTAGTACCCTCACCTTCACTGGCCACTGAAGTACATTCATCCTGAAGAACAGAGAAGCGATTTCCTACCTTCAGATCTTCACTCTTAACTTTCCTTACTCTGATACGCCTCCCATTACTGTGAACCACTCGCCACTTGTAGCAGGTGCTGGGCTGCACCTCACTGCTGGTAGCCGTTGCTACCTCCCCCACTACAGCCTCCTCACAGTGAGAGACAGACTGCACCTCACTGCTAGAAGCCTCATTCCCCACAACTCCAGCCACCTCACACTCTCTCCCAGACCTATTGAGGTGGACCTTCAGCCTCCTAATCTCCTCCTGGAGAAGCAAGACCTCCTCCTTCAACTCTCCAACCTCAATTTTTAAAACACTGGTCAGTATAAAGAATCGCATTTAGATCATATGAAGTTAGTATGTGATGATAATGATGTTCCAACCCAGACTAATGTGACAGACTCTGACAATCCTCCTGATCCTGTACTCTCTTCCTCTGATACTCAGTCAGACGATCAACCTGAATGTCGTTATTCCATACGTACACGACAGGTATTGAGAAATCCTCAAGTATCATTTGTAACTTCCAATTCAGAATTGCCTCAAATACAGCATGAGTCAGCCAATGCTACAGAGTTTGATCCTCCCAGAGATGACACCCATTCTGCATATGTCAATCTTACCCTAGCAGAGTTGGGGTTAAATGTAAATAACCTGTATAGATGAATAATTATAGTATCAACTTATCAGTATTCAAGAATTTTTTTTTGTGTTCACTTTCTCTCCTAATTCTGAGAGTTAACAGTCAAGATTTGAGTGCACCGAATCTGCCTTTCTGTTAAACACTTCTTTCTTTGTATATATTCCTTCCTCAGAATCCGTAGATCACATGAATACAGATCGATCGATCAAATTTTTTTTTATCACTTCTATTGTGTAATCTCAACTTTGATCTCGATGACATTTGATGAGTTTCATTCGATGAGTTGTGCTATATTATACCTTGTATTGCATTACAGTTTCAGTTACGTAAGCTTCCATTCCAATGTTCTACTTATGTATGTTATAATGTTCAATTGTTGTGTACTTTGACATTGTATAGAATCAGCCCAAGCCGTATACCTGCCATCTCTAGTTTGTATTAGTTGTATGTCGGGATGACATACGTTAGCGTCGCCAAGCTCTCAGTAGTAGTAACCAGTTACCAGTAACCAGTGTGCCAGTAGATGACTCACTACCAACCGTCTCTGCGTGAATCACTGTCTGTATTCATATTGTGCTGACCACAGAAGTATTTCAAAACACCCCCTCACATATGGGTACTGGGGTTAGTTAGTCTGACGAGAGTGAGCAAGGAGGCAGGCTGGCTGTTTGGGCGCTTCACACATTATCCGTAATATACGTACTACCAGCCTACGTGAGTATTACCTTACCCTATCCACGTGTTCGAACCCCCACATGATACCCATACACTACATCATCCCACCTCACTCCCATACACTACATCATCCCACCTCACTCCCATACACTACATCATCCCACCTCACTCCCATACACTACATCATCCCACCTCACTCCCATACACTACATCATCCCACCTCACTCCCATACACTACATCATCCCACCTCACTCCCATACACTACATCATCCCACCTCACTCCCATACACTACATCATCCCACCTCACTCCCATACACTACATCATCCCACCTCACTCCCACACACTACATCATCCCACCTCACTTCCATACACTACATCATCCCACCTCACTCCCATACACTACATCATCCAACCTCACTCCCATACACTACATCATCTCACCTCACTCCCATACACTACACCATCCCACCTCACTCCCATACACTACATCATCGTACCTCACTCCCATACACTACATCATCCCACCTCACTCCCATACACTACATCATCCCACCTCACTTTCATACACTACATCATCCCACCTCACTCCCATACACTACATCATCACACCTCACTTCCATACACTACATCATCACACCTCACTCCCATACACTACATCATCCCATCTCACTTCCATACACTACATCATCCTATCTCACTCCCATACACTACATCATCCCACCTCACTCCCATACACTACATCATCCCACCTCACTTCCATACACTACATCATCCCACCTCACTCCCATACACTACATCATCCCACCTCACTTCCATACACTACATCATCCCACCTCACTCCCATACACTACATCATCCCACCTCACTCCCATACACTACATCATCCGACCTCACTCCCATACACTACATCATCCCACCTCACTCCCATACACTACATCATCCCACCTCACTCCCATACACTACATCATTCCACCTCACTCCCATACACTACATCATCCCACCTCACTCCCATACACTACATCATCCCACCTCACTCCCATACACTACATCATCCCACCTCACTCCCATACACTACATCATCCCACCTCACTCCCATACACTACATCATCCCACCTCACTCCCACACACTACATCATCCCACCTCACTTCCATACACTACATCATCCCACCTCACTCCCATACATTACATCATCCCACCTCACTCCCATACACTACATCATCCCACCTCACTCCCATACACTACATCATCCCACCTCACTCCCATACACTACATCATCCCACCTCACTCCCATACACTACATCATCCCACCTCACTCCCATACACTACATCATCCCACCTCACTCCCACACACTACATCATCCCACCTCACTCCCATACACTACATCATCCCACCTCACTTCCATACACTACATCATCCCACCTCACTCCCATACACTACATCATCCCACCTCACTTCCATACACTTCATCATCCCACCTCACTCCCATACACTACATCATCCCACCTCACTCCCATATACTACATCATCCCACCTCACTCCCATACATTACATCATCCCACCTCACTCCCATACACTACATCATCCCACCTCACTCCCATACACTACATCATCCCACCTCACTCCCATACACTACATCATCCCACCTCACTCCCATACACTACATCATCACACCTCACTCCCATACACTACATCATCCCACCTCACTCCCATACACTACATCATCCCACCTCACTCCCATACACTACATCATCCCACCTCACTCCCATACACTACATCATCCCACCTTACTCCCATACACTACATCATCCCACCTCACTCCCATACACTACATCATCCCACCTCACTCCCATACACTACATCATCCCACCTCACTCCCATACACTACATCATCCCACCTCACTCCCATACACTACATCATCCCACCTCACTCCCATACACTACATTATCCCACCTCACTCCCATACACTACATCATCCCAACTCACTCCCATACACTACATCATCCCACCTCACTCCCATACACTACATCATCCCACCTAACTCCCATACTCTACATCATCCCACCTCACTCCCATACACTACATCATCCCACCTCACTCCCACCCCTGGAGAACCAAAACACCTCGGATCAAGAGACATGACCCAAACAGTGGAGGGCATCACCGCCATCCACACATTCACTAAAACATTAGGTCCAACAGTCCCTATACCAACATAAAACAGAGGCGAGGCATTCCAGCCAACACCTAAAAAAAGTAGCATGCCTTACCTAGGCATGGCACTTGATGTGACTACCCCCCAAAACACACACACACACTAGGGAATCCTGATGCCTCCAGCTCCAGCTAACCCTGCCCTTCTCCCTTGGGTAGTCTATGCTTCCATCTACTTGTCTACCGCAAATCACTGCATAATAAGAATAGATAAGTGATCTATACATGACATGATCTATACATGATCTATACATTATGTGAAGAAAACATAAAGAATTATGGTCACTATACACAGTTATAGGGTGAACTGATGATGATATATACACCTCAAAATGTTGCACTGGCAACACTAAAGCAAGAGCCTCCTTTTCTATGGTGGTATAACTTCTTTGGTGCCTGTTACTTTTTGCCGAGAAGCAGCGGAGTGGCATTACTTGCTCTGCTCTACCCTGCAACAAGACTTCCCTAACCCCTGTATCATTTTGCAAAACCCGGGGTGGGTAACTCAGGATTATACATAAAAGATTTTGAGGGTTAATGGCATACAAAAGGTTCATGTACAGAGATATTAAAGTTACAAAAATGGGTGTGTCCTTGGCACACATGGTCATGGGAATCAGATGATCCCCCCACGGTTCATTCACACAATTCGCATGTAGTTCATAAAGAGGAGACTAAACCTTATTTCTTAAATGTACCTGGCGGCAGTCAGTGCACGTTTTCAAGGTATCACCTAGTGTGAGACCAGTAAAAGACAATGTCCACCGACTCTCGCTGGATACAAACACAGTCCCTAGAAATAAACACTTTCCTTCCTTCAAGGAACCTATTTCACCCCAGCTTACATCATGCCAGGCCTGCTGACATTGCACAAATTTCAAAACCTCTACCTCATGGGGGTTAACATGGCCCCATTTTTCAGCATTCCAAAACTCTTTCACTAAGGTGCACCATGGCTGAGCCAACACTACAACCAGTTTTTCAGAAGATTCAAGTCTTCCACAATCTCTTACAATTTTCCTGATTACATTATCTTTCTCAGGGACCCTATCCACCATCATTTCGAATCCACCACACAGTTCCATCATAGCCTTCCCAGGACCCAGCTCCAATGCCAATCCCATCTCTCCAGCTTCCAGAATATGTAGCACCACCTCATGGTCCCATGTCATCCTGGGCGGACTGGCAGGCTAGTGCACTGTGCCATCGACCTCATCTTAGCCAAGCAGTTTCTGAAACTGAGAAAAAACATTGTGGGGGAAACATCACCATCCTCACGTAGCCCATGACTTAATTATTCCAGTGTGCTTCCCCACACGGTAATGAAAAGGAGGAGAATTCCCTCCTCCCAGTCCTTCTGGTATTGGGTAAAACAAACACGCATTGCCCTGAGAGGCTGGGAAAACCACTGTGCTTTTCTTTGACTCCTAGGATGATAAGCAATGGTAAATTTAACCTCAAGTAGGCCTCTCAAAACTACATGACATTTCATAAAATATGACTTCTGGGTGATTTGTGCAAAGCTTAAGAGACAAAAATGTTTCACCAGAAATCTCAAAACCACACACACAAAATTATTCAGAAAGAGTACAGACTCTGGTAACCTGTTAGAAGAAGTTATTAATAAACACTGGTTAGTCAGCCCTCCCTTCTTAACACTTAAATGTTGTTCCTTCGGAATCTGTAAAAAATATTGACAATGACACTTTAATAGTTCTGCTCTGGCCACTTTGACACAGGTCCCATTGAAAAGAGTCTTGCTCATTTGATCAACTCTGCAAAATAAACATTTGGTAAATTTAGGAACCACATCCTCTGCAATAGCTGATAAGTGAATAGAGTTCCGGAGGTCACAACCTTCCTGGGCCTCACTCAGCTGCTGCAGAGTCAGGGGATCTTTTCCCACATCAGCACCAAGACCACTTCTCCAACCGAGTTCTGGTTGAGCCGGTTCATCACTGCTCAGAGTCTCCTGCAGGTCAGACTCAATGAACAGGCTCCCCAGGCCCAAACCATCACCACAGTGTGCAGAAGGGTCATAGGGAGGCACAGCTCCTGCCCTGTTCCCCTGTTTAGTCCTAGAACCCACTGAAAAATTTTCAGGCACCGTCGCTCCAATTAGGCCATTACCGCCTTGTAAAGCAGGGTCCTGCAAAACCAAACATTCCTCACTTTTGAGGAGTCCCACAACGTTGTTGCCTAGTAGAAGGTCAACTCTTGCGAAAGGTACATCTTCTGCAATACCTACAGGTAGGTACCCAGACTGGTACACAGACTCTACCCATAACCTGTGCAATGGAGTCCTGAGAGGGACTCCAGTTATCCATTTAAAAAAAATGTCCAATCCAGTGTAGGTGTCATCTGACACTGGCAATACACCCCTGCGAAGCAAGGTGTATGTGCTACAAGTGTCCCTAAAAGACATAACACCAGTGACCCTACCTTCATTTTGGTGTAAGGCCACAGTAGATTTACTTGAATAGACCTTCATCCGAGGGTGTAAGACAGCTGGTCTTCTTTGGATACCTTGGGGCAAGACTGCAGTGCAAGCAACATCATGTGTAACCGGTGTATTTACTGGAGAAGCATCTGCTGCAGACTGGTCCCTAAGCATCTTTCGACAATATGGCTGCAGGTGGCCCTGTTTATTGCAAAATGTACAGTGATAAGGTTTAAAAGCCCCATGCACACTTGAAATAGGCTGGGGCCCATGATCTTGGGGAACTGGACTCTTTCTACCTGTCCCCATTAGTCCTGGACCTGTGACAACTAACTTAAAACCTTCTCGGGTAGGTACTGGAAAATTAGGCTTATTAAAACTCTGGTGGTTATTAGGCTGATAAATTGGTTGGTGGAGAAAACTTACCATTATTAGTATGTGGACCTGGAGGGAGACCTGGAGAGAGTTTCGGGGGTCAACGCCCCCGCGGCCCGGTCTGTGACCAGGCCTCCTGGTGGATCAGCGCCTGATCAACCAGGCTGTTGCTGCTGGCTGCACGCAAACCAACGTACGAGCCACAGCCCGGCTGATTAGGAACTGACTTTAGGTGCTTGTCCAGTGCCAGCTTGAAGACTGCCAGGGGTCTGTTGGTAATCCCCCTTATGTGTGCTGGGAGGCAGTTGAACAGTCTCGGGCCCCTGACACTTATTGTATGGTCTCTTAACGTGCTAGTGACACCCCTGCTTTTCATTGGGGGGATGGTGCATCGTCTGCCAAGTCTTTTGCTTTCGTAGTGAGTGATTTTCGTGTGCAAGTTCGGTACTAGTCCCTCTAGGATTTTCCAGGTGTAGATAATCATGTATCTCTCCCTCCTGCGTTCCAGGGAATACAGGTTTAGAAACCTCAAGCGCTCCCAGTAATTGAGGTGTTTTATCTCCGTTATGCGCGCCGTGAAAGTTCTCTGTACATTTTCTAGGTCGGCAATTTCACCTGCCTTGAAAGGTGCTGTTAGAGTGCAGCAATATTCCAGCCTAGATAGAACAAGTGACCTGAAGAGTGTCATCATGGGCTTGGCCTCCCTAGTTTTGAAGGTTCTCATTATCCATCCTGTCATGTGTCATGTGGGAGGAGGTAATTACTACCAAATTTTTGGTTAGCTAAAAATCTGTCACTCAGCTCTAAAGCATTATTAAAATCATCAAGATCCTTCTACTCAAGATATGCCTTAAGGTCAGGAGGAACATTTCCCAAAAGATCCTCTAACAAAATTAAGGTAATTACACCTTCATAATTGTCTACCACCCCCTTTGAGCGACACCACCTATTTAGAAGTGACATCTTCTCCTTACCATATTCCATCAAAGACTGCCCTGACTGAAACTTTAGTCCTCTAAATTTCTGCCGGTACCTTTCCCGCAACATTTGATAAGCCAGTAAAACTACCTCTTTCAGTTTATGATAATCAGAAAAGGCCGATCCTTCTAAGGAACTAATGGCCTGTAACACTTTACCAACTAATTGGGTTCTCACTAATTTCGCCCATTCCTTTTCCGGCTAAACTTGGGATTTGGCCGTACTTTCTAATAACAGAAAAAACTGGTCTGGGTCTTTCTCTAGGAATCTGGGCACAAATTTTATGGCTTTATCCAAATGAAAAACATCTACCCTTGTGTCTGTGTCTGGGTGAGAAGCAAGCTGCCTCTCTTTAGCTCTTTCTTGAGCCCTAAGCTCCTCTAAGGCTCTCTGTTCCTGGATCTTTGTGTGCTCAATCATTAACCGTTCCTTTTCTTCTGCAACTAGGGCTAATTTCATTGTAAAATTTCTACTTCCTTATCCAGGTCGCTAACATGGGAATTTGATTCAATGTCACCTTCCAAATACATGTCATCCTCAGAATTTTCACTAGTGTCAGCCATTTTGGGAAACAATAGCACCAAATCTTGCTATTAGCTACAGAACTTACTGATATAAAATAATAAAGCACATAGCAAAGTACATACACTGAAATAGTATATTCACAAGGAGTGATTGTCATGTGACTCACCAAAATTAAACAGGATTGCACAAAAGAAAATCCTGGCAGAAAAAATGGAGCTACTGCACCTGCAAAGGAAAATTATTCCCAGAAATTTAGGTAAACATAACCCCCTAAAAATCAGCAAGATTGTACCTGCAAGGGTAAATTATGCACAAACTATCAGGTAATAATAACACCCTAAAACCAGCAATATTGCACAAAAGGTAAATTATTCACATGGTATTAATCAATAATAACACCCTAAAAACCAGCAATATTGCAAACAAAGGTAAGTTATGCACAGGGTGTTAATCAATAATAACACCCTAAAAACCAGCAATATTGCAGACAAAGGTAAGTTATGCACAGGGTGTTAATCAATAATAACACCCTAAAAACCAGCAATATTGCAAACAAAGGTAAGTTATGCACAGGGTGTTAATCAATAATAACACCCTAAAAACCAGCAATATTGCAAACAAAGGTAAGTTATGCACAGGGTGTTAATCAATAATAACACCCTAAAAACCAGCAATATTGCAAACAAAGGTAAGTTATGCACAGGGTGTTAATCAATAATAACACCCTAAAAACCAGCAATATTGCAAACAAAGGTAAGTTATGCACAGGGTGTTAATCAATAATAACACCCTAAAAACCAGCAATATTGCAAACAAAGGTAAGTTATGCACAGGGTGTTAATCAATAATAACACCCTAAAAACCAGCAATATTGCAAACAAAGGTAAGTTATGCACAGGGTATTAATCAATAATAACACCCTAAAAACCAGCAATATTGCAAACAAAGGTAAGTTATGCACAGGGTGTTAATCAATAATAACACCCTAAAAACCAGCAATATTGTAAACAAAGGTAAGTTATGCACAGGGTGTTAATCAATAATAACACCCTAAAAACCAGCAATATTGCAAACAAAGGTAAGTTATGCACAGGGTATTAATCAATAATAACACTATAAAAAAAGAAACATTGCACACAAAGGTAAATTATTATTTTAGTGTGATTGCTGTAGTGAATGCTTCCTCTGACCATCCCAGTAAAGAATGGTTACTGATTTTCCTGGCTGCAAACTTGAATTACCACATAAAATTTAATAATTCTCCCATATACAGGCCCCGATGTTACGCAGAAAGTTTGGATACCTGGGGGCTAGAGCCTTGTCTAAGGGCAAAGGTAAAAGATACACACATCTCAAGCATAAACAGGCCACCCAGGGCTATCCCAGTCAAAACAGAAAGCGCTAAACCAGTATGTGTTACTTCAAATGGTTGGTTAACAGAGGGTTAGGCAAAAATCCCAGTTAGGAAAATATATCTATTTATTCAACATAACATTATATACACACTCTAGACACACCTTAAACCTAAACGCCCAAATGAGGGTAGACAAGAAACAGCTGGCTGGAGGTCCAGCGACCATAACCACTAGGCCTAGTCAGCACCAGGCCATCACTACTCCATTACAAACCCCAATTGTTATTTCCTCACTCATCCCACAGCACCCTGACCATGTCAGAGCCTAGATGAACATACAGGTAAGCCATAGAAGAGCTTATGGCTTGAGTTGGTTAAACAAAAGGGGTACACAACTACAAACTTAGATTAAACACACAGCATCTCCGACGCCAGCCTCCACACCATGCTGACTCCGCATGACTGCCCTCAGCCACGCTTACCCAGCGTACCCAAACATAGTTGGAAAATAAATCCCTAGCAGGATTTCTTTATAATTATAGTTTAACCTACTTTGCAGTACCCCCAAAAGCACATTATGAATTATAAAATTATTCTTTACAATTTAAACATTCTTACTATTATGCCACACTTCTCCACTATATGTACATTACAATATCATGCAGAACCATGCATAACACATGATCAGTTATCTCACTACTGCATGACCAGTTATGTCACTACTGCATGACCAGTTATGTCACTACTGCATGATCAGTTATGTCACTACTGCATGACCAGTTATGTCACTACTGCATGACCAGTTATGTCACTACTGCATGATCAGTTATGTCACTACTGCATGACCAGTTATGTCACTACTGCATGACCAGTTATGTCACTACTGCATGACCAGTTATGTCACTACTGCATGATCAGTTATGTCACTACTGCATGACCAGTTATGTCACTACTGCATGACCAGTTATGTCACTACTGCATGACCAGTTATGTCACTACTGCATGACCAGTTATGTCACTACTGCATGATCAGTTATGTCACTACTGCATGACCAGTTATGTCACTACTGCATGACCAGTTATGTCACTACTGCATGACCAGTTATGTCACTACTGCATGATCAGTTATGTCACTACTGCATGATCAGTTATCTCACTACTGCATGACCAGTTATGTCACTACTGCATGATCAGTTATGTCACTACTGCATGATCAGTTATCTCACTACTGCATGACCAGTTATGTCACTACTGCATGATCAGTTATGTCACTACTGCATGATCAGTTATGTCACTACTGCATGATCAGTTATGTCACTACTGCATGATCAGTTATGTCACTACTGCATGATCAGTTATGTCACTACTGCATGATCAGTTATGTCACTACTGCATGATCAGTTATGTCACTACTGCATGATCAGTTATGTCACTACGGCATGACCAGTTATGTCACTACTGCATGACCACTTATGTCATTACTGCATGACCAGTTATGTCACTACTGCATGACCAGTTATGTCACTACTGCAAGACCAGTTATGTCACTACTGCATGACCAGTTATGTCACTACAGCTTGACCAGTTATGTCACTACTGCATGACCAGTTATGTCACTACAGCTTGACCAGTTATGTCACTACTGCATGACCAGTTATGTCACTACAGCTTGACCAGTTATGTCACTACTGCATGACCAGTTATGTCACTACTGCATGACCAGTTATGTCACTACTGCATGACCAGTTATGTCATTACTGCATGACCAGTTACGTCACTACTGCATGACCAGTTATGTCATTACTGCATGACCAGTTATGTCACTACTGCATGACCAGTTATGTCACTACTGCATAACCAGTTATGTCACTACTGCATGACCAGTTGTCACTACTGCATGACCAGTTATGTCACTACGGCATGACCAGTTATGTCACTACTGCATGACCATTTATGTCATTACTGCATGAACAGTTACGTCACTACTGCATAACCAGTTATGTCACTACTGCATAACCAGTTATGTCACTACTGCATGACCAGTTATGTCACTACTGCATGACCAGTTATGTCACTACTGCATGACCAGTTACGTCACTACTGCATGACCACTTATGTCATTACTGCATGAACAGTTACGTCACTACTGCATAACCAGTTATGTCACTACTGCATAACCAGTTATGTCACTACTGCATGACCACTTATGTCATTACTGCATGAACAGTTACGTCACTACTGCATAACCAGTTATGTCACTACTGCATGACCAGTTATGTCACTACTGCATGAACAGTTATGTCACTACTGCATAACCAGTTATGTCACTACTGCATGACCAGTTATGTCACTACTGCATGATCAGTTGTCACTACTGCATGACCAGTTATGTCACTACTGCATGACCAGTTATGTCACTACTGCATGACCAGTTATGTCACTACTGCATGACCAGTTATGTCACTACTGCATGATCAGTTATGTCACTACTGCATAACCAGTTATGTCACTACTGCATAACCAGTTATGTCAATACTGCATGACCAGTTATGTCACTACTGCATGATCAGTTGTCACTACTGCATGACCAGTTATGTCACTACTGCATAACCAGTTATGTCACTACTGCATAACCAGTTATGTCACTACTGCATAACCAGTTATGTCACTACTGCATGACCAGTTATGTCACTACTGCATGACCAGTTATGTCACTACTGCATGATCAGTTATGTCACTACTGCATAACCAGTTATGTCACTACTGCATAACCAGTTATGTCAATACTGCATGACCAGTTATGTCACTACTGCATGATCAGTTGTCACTACTGCATGACCAGTTATGTCACTACTGCATAACCAGTTATGTCACTACTGCATAACCAGTTATGTCACTACTGCATGACCAGTTATGTCACTACTGCATGACCAGTTATGTCACTACTGCATGACCAGTTATGTCAATACTGCATGACCAGTTATGTCACTACTGCATAACCAGTTATGTCACTACTGCATAACCAGTTATGTCACTACTGCATAACCAGTTATGTCACTACTGCATAACCAGTTATGTCACTACTGCATGACCAGTTATGTCACTACTGCATGACCAGTTATGTCACTACTGCATAACCAGTTATGTCACTACTGCATGACCAGTTATGTCACTACTGCATGACCAGTTATGTCACTACTGCATAACCAGTTATGTCACTACTGCATAACCAGTTATGTCACTACTGCATAACCAGTTATGTCACTACTGCATAACCAGTTATGTCAATACTGCATGACCAGTTATGTCACTACTGCATGATCAGTTATGTCACTACTGCATAACCAGTTATGTCACTACTGCATAACCAGTTATGTCAATACTGCATGACCAGTTATGTCACTACTGCATAACCAGTTATGTCACTACTGCATGATCAGTTATGTCACTATATATATATATATATATATATATATATATATATATATATATATATATATATATATATATATGTATATATATATATATATATATATATATATTATACAGTATTGGTCTCTCATGCCCCAAATGTTAGTAGGAAAAGAAAAAAATTGGGAAACAAAAGAAAAAACTACAAAAACTGCTAAATAATGTAATGCGCGTATGTGGAATTCGTCGATGTTGCCGCCACCACGTCATTTTGGACAAACTTCTTGGCACTGTATCTCGGTAAGTACTGATCATAATTTTTTTTTTTTGGTCTTATTACCTTCACAAAAATATGCTCTTTAATTCTGTAAGAAAAAATATTTTTTTTTTTTCGAAATTTCTTGGACACTGGAGCACCACTTCAGATTTTGGCCTTGGACCCTGAAGGGGTTAAGAGATGTGAAAGATAGTAGCCAAGTGAGAGTTAAGGTTGAAGTACTGCGTGCTGCAGTAAGACACTGTGAACTTTGCACGCTACACAGAACACCAGCTGCTCACTAACCCAAGTAAGTATCTGAGCTTAATTTGCACCAGCTTGATGACTATATTAACCAGTATGGGGAGCATTGGTTACCAGATTGTTTAATCAAAGTTAACTTGCCTATTGAATCAAGGCAATCTTCTTGTTGATCCAAAGTAACCAGCTTGGTAAATCAAGATTGATTAGCTTGTTGAATCAAAGTGAACTGTCATGTTAACCAAAGTTAATCTGCTTTTTGGTCCAAGGTGATCAGCTCTGTTTGTCAAGGTTAACCAGCCTGTTAACCCAGTAAATCATAGTAGTTAGTCAAGAATAATCAGCCTGTTGAACCATGGTAACCAGCAGAGGCGTCGCTAAAGTTGGAGTAACCCAGGGCGGAATCTCTAATGTCACCCGTTGCAGCATCCAGTTATGTCACTACTGTATGACAAGTTATGTCACTACTTCATGACCAGTTATGTCACTACTGTATGACCAGTTATGTCACTACTGTATGACCAGTTATGTCACTACTTCATGACCAGTTATGTCACTACTGTATGACCAGTTATGTCACTACTGTATGACAAGTTATGTCACTACTTCATGACCAGTTATGTCACTACTGTATGACCAGTTATGTCACTACTGTATGACAAGTTATGTCACTACTTCATGACCAGTTATGTCACTACTGTATGACCAGTTATGTCACTACTGTATGACAAGTTATGTCACTACTGCATGACCAGTTATGTCACTACTGTATGACCAGTTATGTCACTACTGTATGACAAGTTATGTCACTACTGCATGACCAGTTATGTCACTACTGTATGACCAGTTATGTCACTACTGTATGACAAGTTATGTCACTACTGCATGACCAGTTATGTCACTACTGTATGACCAGTTATGTCACTACTGTATGACAAGTTATGTCACTACTGCATGACCAGTTATGTCACTACTGTATGACCAGTTATGTCACTACTGTATGACAAGTTATGTCACTACTGCATGACCAGTTATGTCACTACTGTATGACCAGTTATGTCACTACTGTATGACAAGTTATGTCACTACTGCATGACCAGTTATGTCACTACTGTATGACCAGTCATGTCACTACTGTATGACCAGTTATGTCACTACTGCATGACCAGTTATGTCACTACTGTATGACCAGTCATGTCACTACTGTATGACCAGTTATGTCACTACTGTATGACAAGTTATGTCACTACTGCATGACCAGTTATGTCACTACTGTATGACCAGTCATGTCACTACTGTATGACCTGTTATGTCACTACTGCATGAAAAGTTATGTCACTACTGCATGACCAGTTATGTCACTACTGCATGACCAGTTATGTCACAACTGTATGACCAGTTATGTCACTACTGCATGACCAGTTATGTCACTACTGTATGACCAGTTATGTCACTACTGTATGACAAGTTATGTCACTACTGCATGACCAGTTATGTCACTACTGTATGACCAGTTATGTCACTACTGTATGACAAGTTATGTCACTACTGCATGACCAGTTATGTCACTACTGTATGACCAGTCATGTCACTACTGTATGACCAGTTATGTCACTACTGCATGACCAGTTATGTCACTACTGTATGACCAGTCATGTCACTACTGTATGACCAGTTATGTCACTACTGTATGACAAGTTATGTCACTACTGCATGACCAGTTATGTCACTACTGTATGACCAGTCATGTCACTACTGTATGACCTGTTATGTCACTACTGCATGAAAAGTTATGTCACTACTGCATGACCAGTTATGTCACTACTGCATGACCAGTTATGTCACTACAGCATGACCAGTTATGTCACTACTGCATGACCAGTTATGCCACTACTGCATGACCAGTTACGTCACAACTGCATGACCAGTTATGTCACTACTGCATGACCAGTTACGCCACTACTCCATGATCAGTTATGTCATTACAGCATGACCAGTTATGTGACAACTGTATGACCAATTATGTCACTACAGCATGACCGGTTATGTCACTACTGCATGACCAGTTATGTCACTACTGCATGATGTTACGCGGAAAGGTGGGATATCTGGGGGCTAGAGCCTTGTCTAAAGGCAAAGGTTAAAGTTACACACATCTGAAGCATAAACAGGCCACCCAGGGCTATCCCAGTCAAAACAGAAAGCGCTAAACCAGTAAGTGTTACTTCAATGGGTTGGGTAACAGAGGGTTAGGCAAAAATCCCCGTTAGGAAAATATATCTATTTATTCAACATAACATTATATACACACTCTAGACACACCTTATCCTAAACGCCCAAATGAGGGTACACAAGAAACAGCTGGCTGGAGGTCCAGCCACTATAACCACTAGGCCTAGTTAGCGCCAGGCCGTCACTACTCCACTACAAACACCATTTCTTATTTCCTCTCTCATCCCAGAGAACGCTGACCATGTCAGAGCCTAGGTGAACATACAGGTAAGCCATAGAAGAGCCTATGGCTTGAGTTTGTTAAACAAAAGGAGTACATAACTACAAACTTAGCTTAAACACACAGCATCTCCGACGCCAGCCTCCACACCATGCTGACTCCGCATGACTGCCCCCAACCATGCTTACCCAGCGTACCCAAACACAGTTGGAAAATAAATCTCTAACAGGATTTCTTTATAATTATAGTTTAACCTACTTTGCAGTACAACCAAAAGCACATTTTGAATTATAAAATTATTCTTTACAATTACAACTTTCATACTATTATGGCACACTTCTCCACTATATGTATATTACAATGTCATGCAGAACCCTGCATAACACCCCCACCCCCAGACCATAGGTCTCACTCTGCTAGTGGGGTCCCTATGGACAGCGCTAGGCAAAAGGAAAGAGAAAGAAAATAAACCCCACATTAAGGTCTAAGGCAACGGACAAAATGTTAACTGGGAAATAACCACCATGCAATCACGGTCTTTTGGTACTACAAATATGCAATATTAACAAACTGAGGTACTAGATTGCAGACATGTGAAACTCGCAGAACATGAAAGTGATCAAGTTCTATGTCAAACGAGCCCACAGTCACACTCTTAGACAACTGTGTTAGGAAAAGGCACCATCACAACACAGCGCTGGCCAGGCACTGGCGTTGATGCATTTTACCTAAATTACATCAAGCAAACTTATAAACGAGCAAGTTAACTTTGTACAAAGGTGCCCCTGAGAAATACCGTTTTATGAAGTAACACCAAAGTTCAGTATGTTGCAAGGCAGACCAAACTGTATGTGCCACCAAAAAAAACTTTTAAACAGTAAGTACATTTTCGAGAAGTTCAAAGAAAAGGAAAACAAATTTCTCATGTTAAATTCTACTTAGAAAGCAACATCACATTATCTCTCCCATCTCACAGCAATGTTTAGTAAACGAAACTGGTTCCCCATGACACACCTCCGCGAGAATCAGGAGAGCACAGGAGGGGGGAAAAAATATCAGGCCCCAAAAACAACAGGTGGATAGTCACATAAATCTTGTTGGTGGGACTGTGGCCGTAAAACCCTGGAGTCATCACTGAAGACCCCCAAAAGGTGGACCTCCCATGCCGACACTTACATGTCATTCCAAGGACCCTGGAGTCACCCCAACGGTGATCCAAAAACGAAAAATTGAAAAGAGACATGACCCAAACCATGGAGGGCATCACCGCCAGCCCCACATTCACTAAAACGTTAGGTCCAACAGTCCCTATACCAACATAAAACCGGGGCGAGGTATTCCAGCAAACACATAAAAAAAATGTAGCATACCTTACCTAGGCATGGCACTTGATGTGACTACCCCCCAAAACATACACACACTGGGGAATCCTGATACCTCCAGCTCCAGCTCAACCTGCCCTTCTCCTTTGGGTAGTCCAGGGTTCCATCTACTCGTCTACTGCAAATCACTGCAAAATGAGAATAGATAAGTGATCTATACACTACATCGTGCACTTTAAACATGAGATAAGGCATCAGCAACCACATTCTCTACTCCCTTCACATAATGAATCATATGATTAAGAGGTTGGAGAAGCAAGGCTCACCTCATAAGTCTCTGATTGTGGTTCCTCATTAAGTGAAGGAAACGTAAAGGATTATGATCACTATACACAGTTATAGGGTGAGCTGATGATATATACACCTCAAAATGTTGCACTGGCAACACTAAAGCAAGAGCCTCCTTTTCTATGGTAGTATAACTTCTTTGGTGCCTGTTACTTTTTGCCAAGAAGCAGCTGAGTGGCATTACTTGCCCTGCTCTACCCTGCAACAAGACTTCCCCAACCCCTGTATCATTTGGCAAA
The DNA here is from genome assembly GCF_038502225.1 of Cherax quadricarinatus. NCBI lineage: Eukaryota > Metazoa > Arthropoda > Malacostraca > Decapoda > Parastacidae > Cherax > Cherax quadricarinatus. The sequence continues at coordinate 91,800 of NW_027195411.1, forward strand.
ACATGGGGTGGGTAACTCAGGATTATACATAAAAGATCTTGAGGGTTTAATGGCATACAAAAGGTTCATGTACAGAGATATTAAAGTTACAAATATGGGTGTGTCCTTGCCACACATGGTCATGGGAATCAGATGATCCCCCCACGGTTCATTCACACACTTTGCATGGAGTTCATAAAGAGGAGACAGAACCTAATTTCTTAAATGTACCTGGCGGCAGTCAGTGCACGTTTTCAAGGTATCACCTAGTGTGAGACCAGTAAAAGACAATGTCCACCGACTCTCGCTGGATACAAACACAGTCTCTAGAAATAAACACTTCACTTCCTTCAAGGAACCTATTTCACCCCAGGTTACATCATGCCAAACCTGCTGACATTGCACAAATTTCAAAACCTTTGCCTCATGGGGGTTAACATGGCCCCATTTTTCAGCATCCCAAAACTCTTTCACTAAGGTGCACCAAGGCTGAGCCAACACTACAACCAGTCTTTCAGAAGATCCAAGTCTTCCACAATCTCTTACAATTTTTCTGCTTACATTATCTTTCTCAGAGACCTTATCCACCATCATTTTGAAGCCCCCACACAGTTCCATCGTAGCCTTCCCAGGACCCAGCTCCAATGCCAATCCCATCTCTCCAGCTTCCAGAATGTGTAGCACCACCTCATGGTTCCATGCCATCCTGGGCGGACTGGCAGACTGGTGCACTAGTGCTATCGACCTCATCTTAGCCAAGCATTTTCTGAAACTGAGAAAAAACACCGCTGGGGAAACATCACCATCCGCACGTAGCCCATGACTTAATGATTCCAGAGTGCTTCCCCACACGGTAATGAAAAGGAGGGGAATTCCCTCATCCCAGTCCTTCAGGTACTGGGTAAAACAAGCATGCATTGCCCAGAGAGACTGGGAAAACCATGGTGCTTTTCTTTAACTCCAAGGATGATATACATTGGTAAATTTAACCACAAGTAGGCCTCTATAAACTACATAACATTTCATAAAATATGGCGTCTGGGTGATTTGTGCAAACCCTAAGAGACAAAAATGTTTCACCAGAAATCTCAAAACCACACACACAAAATTATTCAGAAAGGGTATAGACTCTGGCATCCTGTTAGGATAGGAATTTATTATAAACACCAATTATTTAGCTCTTCCCTCTTAACACTGAAATGCCGTTCCTTCAGAATCTGTAAAACATACTGACAAAGACACTTTAATAGTTCTGCTGCGGCCACGTAAGCACAGGTCCTCGTAAAAAGAGTCTTGCTCATTTGATCAACTCTGCAAAATAAACACTTGGTGAATTTGGGAACAACATCCTCCGCAACAGCTGATAAATGAATAGCATTCAGGTCACAATCTTCCTGGGCCTCACTCAGCTGCTGCAGAGTCAGGGGATTCTTTCTCACATCAGCACCAAGACCACATCTCCAACCGAGTTCTGGTTGAGCTGGTTCAGCACTGCTCTGAGTCTCCTGCAGGTCAGATTCAATGAACAGGCTCCCCAGGCCCAAACCATCACCACAGTGTGCAGAAGGGTCACAGGGAGGCACAGCTCCTGCCCTGTTCCCCTGTTTAGTCCTAGAACCCACTGAAAATTTTTCAGGCACCGTCACTCCAATTAGATCATTACCACCTTGTAAAGCAGGGTCCTGCAAAACCAAACATTCCTCACTTTTGAGGAGTCCCACAACGTTGTTGCCTAGTAGAAGGTCAACTCTTGCAAAAGGTGCATCTTCTGCAATACCTATAGGTAGGTACCCAGACTGGTACGTAGGCTCTACCCATAACCTGTGCACTGGAGTCTTGACAGGGGCTCCAGCTATCCCTTTAAGAAAAATGTCCAATCCGGTGTAGGTCTCATCCGACACTGGCAATATACCCCTGCGAAGCAAGGTGTATGTGCTACAAGTGTCCCTCAAAGACATAACACCCGTGATCCTACCTTCATTTTGGTGTAAGGCCACAGTAGACTTACTTGAATAGACCTTCATCCGAGGGTCTAAGACAGCTGGTCTTCTTTGGATACCTTGGGGCAAGACTGCAGTGCAAGCAACATCATATGTAACCGGTGTACTTACTGGAGAAGCATCTGCTGCAGCCTGGTCCCTAAGCATCTTTCGACAATATGGCTGCCGGTGGCCCTGTTTATTGCAATATGTACAGTGATAAGGTTTAAAAGCCCCCTGCACACTTGACATATGCTGGGGCCCATGATCTTGTGGAACTGGACTCTTTCTACCTGTCCCCGGTAGTCCTGGACCTGTAACAACTCACTTAAAACCTTCTCGGGTAGATACTGGAAAATTAGGCTTATTAAAACTCTGGTGGTTATTAGGCTGATAAATGGGTGGCTTAAACTTCTGAAATTTTTTATTTCTATTTGTGGGTGGAGAAAAGTTTATTAGTATGTGGGGTGTGGTAATTACTACCAAAATTTTTGGTTAGCTAAAAATCTCTCACCCAGCTCTAAAGCATTATTAAAATAAATCAAGATCCTTCTTAAGATATGCCTAAAGGTAAGGAGGAACATTTCTCAAAAGATCCTGTAACAAAATTTAGGTAATTACACCTTCATAATTGCCTACCACCCCCTTTGAGCGACACCACCTATTTAGAAGTGACATCTTCTCCTTACCATATTCCACCAAAGACTGCCCTGACTGAAACTTTAATCCTATGAACTTCTGCCGGTACCTTTCCGGCAACATTTGATAAGCCAGTAAAACTACCTCTTTTAGTTTATGATAATCAGAAAAGGCAGATCCTTCTAAGGAACTAATGGCCTGTAACACTTTACCAACTAATTGGGTTCTTGCTAATGTCGCCCATTCCTTTTCCGGCCAAACTTGGGATTTGGCCGTACTTTCAAATAACAGAAAAAACTGGTCTGGGTCTTTCTCTAGGAATTTGGGCACAAATTTTATGGCTTTATCCAAATGAAAAACATCTACCCTTGTGTCTGTGTCTGGGTGAGAAGCAAGCTGCCTCTCTTTAGCTCTTTCTTGAGCCCTGAGCTCCTCTAAGGCTCTCTGTTCCTGGATCTTTGTGTGCTCAATTCTTAACCGTTCCTTTTCTTCTGCAACTAGGGCTAATTTCTTTTCTAAAATTACTACTTCCTTATCCAGGTTCTTATCATGGGAATTTGATTCAATGTCACCTTCCAAATACATGTCATCCTCAGAATTTTCACTAGTGTCAGCCATTTTGGGAAACAATAGCACCAAATCTTGCTATTAGCTACAGAACTTACTGATATAAAATAATAAAGCACATAGCAAAGTACATACACTGAAATAGTATATTCACAAGGAGTGATTGTCATGTGACTCACCAAAATTAAACAGGATTGCACAAAAGAAAATCCTGGCAGAAAAAATGGAGCTACTGCACCTGCAAAGGAAAATTATTCCCAGAAATTTAGGTAAACATAACCCCCTAAAAATCAGCAAGATTGTACCTGCAAGGGTAAATTATGCACAAACTATCAGGTAATAATAACACCCTAAAACCAGCAATATTGCACAAAAGGTAAATTATTATTTTAGTGTGATTGCTGTAGTGAATGCTTCCACTGACCAAACCAGTAAAGAATGGTTACTGATTTTCCAGGTTGCAAACTTGAATTACAACATAAAATTTGATAATTCTCCCATATACAGGTCCACATGTTATGCAGAAAGTTGGGATACCTGGGGTCTAGAGCCTTGTCTAAGGGCAAAGGTAAAAGTTACACACATCTCAAGCATAAACAGGCCACCCAGGGCTATCCCAGTCAAAACAGAAAGCGCTAAACCAGTATGTGTTACTTCAATGGGTTGGTTAACAGAGGGTTAGGCAAAAATCCCCGTTAGGAAAATAAATCTATTTATTCAACATAACATTATATAAACACTCTAGACACACCTTAATCCTAAACGCCCAAATGAGGGTAGACAAGAAATAGGCGGCTGGAGGTACAGCCACCGTAACCACTAGGCCTAGTCAGCGCCAGGCCGTCACTACTCCACTACAAACCCAATTTCTTATTTCCTCACTCTTCCCAGAGCACCCTGACCATGTCAGAGCCTAGATGAACATACAGGTAAGCCATAGAAGAGCTTATGGCTTGAGTTGGTTAAACAAAAGGAGTACACAACTACAAACTTAGATTAAACACACAGCATCTCCGATGCCAGCCTCCACACCATGCTGACTCCACGTGACTGCCCTCAGCCACGCTTACCCAGCGTACCCAAATATAGTTGGAAAATAAATCACTAACACGATTTCTTTATAATTATAGTTTAACCTACTTTACAGTACCCCCAAAAGCACGTTATGAATTATAAAATTATTCTATACAATTATAACATTCTTACTATTATGCACACTTCTCCACTATATGTACATTGCAATGTCATGCAGAACCATGCATAACACATGACAAGTTATGTCACTACTGCATGAATAGTTGTCATTACTGCATGACCAGTTATGTCACTACTGCATGACAAGTTATGTCACTACTGCATGACCACTTATGTCACTACTGCATGACAAGTTATGTCACTACTGCATGACCACTTATGTCACTACTGCATGACCAGTTATGTCACTACTGCATGACAAGTTATGTCACTACTGCATGACCACTTATGTCACTACTGCATGACCAGTTATGTCACTACTGCATGTCCAGTTATGTCACTACTGCATGACCAGCTATCTTAGTACTGCATGACCAGTTATGTCACTATTGCATGAATAGTTATGTCACTACAGCATTACCAGTTACATTACTACTGCATGACAAGTTATGTCACTACTGCATGACCAGTTACGTCACTACTGCATGACCAGTTATGTCACTACTGCATGACCAGTTATGTCACTACTGCATGACCAGTTATGTCACTACAGCTTGACCAGTTATGTCACTACTGCATGACCAGTTATGTAACTACTGCATGACCAGTTATGTCACTACTGCATGACCAGTTATGTCACTACAGCTTGACCAGTTATGTCACTACTGCATGACCAGTTATGTCACTACTGCATGACCAGTTATGTCACTACTGCATGACCAGTTATGTCACTACTGCATGACCAGTTATGTCATTACTGCATGACCAGCTATGTCACTACTGCATTATCAGTTATGTCACTACTGCCTGTCCAGTTACGTCACTACTGCATGACCAGTTATGTCACTCCAGCATGACCAGTTATGTGATTACTGCATTACCAGTTATGTAACTACTGCATGACCAGTTACGTCGCTATTGCATGACCAGTTATATCACTACTGCATGACCAGTTATGTCAATACAGCGTGACCAGTTAAGTCACTACTGCATGACAAGTTATGTCGCTACTGCATGACCAGTTATGTCACTACTGCATGAACACTTATGTCACTACTGCATGACCAGTTATGTCACTACTGCATGATCAGTTATGTCATAACAGCATGACCAGTTATGTCACTACAGCATGACCAGTTATGTCACTTATGCATAAACAATTATTTCATTATTGAATTACCAGTTATGTCACTACTGCATGACCAGTTATGTCACTACTGCATGAATAGTTATGTCACTACTGCATGAATAGTTATGTCACTACAGCATTACCAGGTACATTACTACTGCATGACAAGTTATGTCATTACTGCATGACCAGTTACGTCACTACTGCGTGACAAGTTATGTCAATACTGCATGATCAGTTATGTCACTACTGCATGACCAGTTATGTCACTACTGCATAACCAGTTATGTCACTACTGCATGACCAGTTATGTCACTACTGCATGACCAGTTATGTCACTACAGCATGACCAGTTATGTCACTACTGCATGACCAGTTATGTAACTACTGCATGACCAGTTCCGTCGCTACTGCATGACCAGTTATGTCACTACTGCATGACGAGTTATGTCACTAGAGCGTGACCAGTGATGTCACTACTGCTTGACCAGTTATGTCACTACTGCATCACCAGTTATGTCGCTACTGCATGACCACTTATGTTACTACTGCATGACCAGTTATGTCACTTCTGCATGTCCAGTTATGTCACTATTGCGTGACAAGTTATGTCACTACAGCATCACCAGTTATGTCACTACAGCGTGACCAGTTATGTCGCTACTGCATGGCCAGTTATGTCACTACTGCATGACCAGTTATGTCACTACTGCATTACCAGTTATGTCAACACTGCTTCACCAATTATGTCACTACTGCATGTCCAGTTATGTCACTACTGCATGACCAGTTATGTCACTACTGCATGACCAGTTATGTCACTACTGCATGACCAGTTATGTCACTACTGGATTACCAGTTATGTCAACACTGCTTCACCAATTATGTCACTACTGCATGTCCAGTTATGTCACTACTGCATGACCAGTTATGTCACTACTGCATGACCAGTTATGTAACTACTGCATGACCAGTTACGTCGCTACGGCATGACCAGTTATATCACTACCGCATGACCAGTTATGTCACTACAGCGTGACCAGTTATGTCACTACTTCATGACAGTTATGTCACTACTGCATGACCAGTTATGTCACTACTGCATGATCAGTTATTTCATTACAGCACGACCAGTTATGAAACTACAGCATGGCCAGTTATGTCAATACTGCATAACAAGTTATGTCATTACTGAATTACCAGTTATGTCACTACTGCATGACCGGTTATGTCCCTACTGCATCACCAGTTATATCACTACTGCATGACAAGTTATGTCACTACTGCATCACCAGTTATATCACTACTGCATGACAAGTTATGTCACTACTGCATGACCGGTTATGTCCCTACTGCATCACCAGTTATATCACTACTGCATGACAAGTTATGTTACTACTGCATGACCAGCTATGTCACTACAGCATGATCAGTTATGTCACTACTGCATGACCAATTATGTCGCAGATGCATGACCAGTTATGTCACTACTGCATGACCAGTTATGTCACTACTGCAAGAGAAGTTATGTCACTACTGCATGACAAGTTATGTCAATACTGCATGACCAGTTATATCACTACTGCATGAGAAGTTACGCCACTACTGCATGACCAGTTACGTCACTACTGCATGACCAGTTATGTCACTACTGCATAACCCCTTATGTCACTACTGCATGACCAGTTACGTCATTGCTGCATCACCAGATACGTCACTACTGTATGACCAGTTATGTCACTACGGCATGACCAGTTATGTCACTACAACATGAGCAGTTATGTCACTACTGCATGACCAGTTATATCACTACTCCATGAGCAGTTACGTCACTACTGCATGATCAGTTATGTCACTACAACATGAGCAGTTATGTCACTACTGCATGACCAGTTATATCACTACTGCATGAGCAGTTACGTCACTACTGCATGATCAGTTATGTCACTACTGCATAACCAGTTCCGTCGCTACTGCATGACCAGTTATGTCGCTACTGCATGACCAGTTATGTCACTACTGCATGATCAGTTATGTCACTACTGCATGACCAGTTCCGTCGCTACTGCATGACCAGTTATGTCACTACTGCATGACCACTTATGTCACTACTGCATAACTAGTTATGTCACTACTGCATGAACAGTTATGTCACTACTGCATGACAAATTATGTCACTACTGCATCACCAGTTATGTCACTACTGCATGACCAGTTATGTCACTACTGCATAACTAGTTATGTCACTACTGCATGACCACTTATGTCACTACTGCATAACTAGTTATGTCACTACTGCATGAACAGTTATGTCACTACTGCATGAACAGTTATGTCACTACTGCATGACCAATTATGTCACTAGAGCATGGCCAGTTATGTCACTACTGCATGACCAGTTACGCCGCTACTGCATCACTAGTTATAGCACAACTGCATGACCAGTTATGTCACTACTGCATGACCAGTTATGTCACTACTGCATGACCAGTTATGTCACTACTTCATGACCAGTTATATCACTATTGCGTGACCAGATACGTCACTACTGCATGACCAGTTATGTCACTACTGTATGAGAAGTTATGTCACTACTGCATGACAAGTTATGTCAATACTACATGACCAGTTATGACACTACTGCATGACAAGTTACGTCACTACTGCATGACAAGTTATGTCAATACTGCATAACCAGTTATGTCACTACTGCATGAGCAGTTACGTCACAACTGCATCACCAGTTATATCACTACTGCATTACCAGTTATATCACTACTGCATAAACAGTTACGTCACTACTGCATGACCAGTTATGTCACTACTGCATGACCAGTTATGTCACTACTGCATGACCAGTTATATCACAACTGCATGACCAGTCATGTCACTACTGCATCACCAGTTATGTCACTAGACCATGGTCAGTTACATCACTACTGCATAACCAGTTATGTCACTACTGCATGACCAGTTATGTCACTTCTACATGACCAGTTATGTCACTACTGCATTACCAGTTATATCACTACTCCATGACCAGTTATGTCACTACTGCATGACCAGTTATGTCGCTACTGCATGACCAGTTATGTCACTACTGCATGACCAGTTATGTCACTACTGCATGACCAGTTATGTCGCTACTGCATGGTCAGTTATGTCACTCCTGCATATCCAGTTATGTCACTACAGCATGATCAGTTATGTCACTGCTGCATGACCAGTTATGTCACTTCTGCATGACCAGTTATGTCACTACTGCATGACCAGTTACGTCACTACTGCATGACCAGTTATGTCACTACTGCATGACCAGTTATGTCACTACTGCATGACCAGTTACATCACTACTGCATAACCAGTTATGTCACTACTGCATGACCAGTTATGTCACTTCTGCATGACCAGTTATGTCACTACTGCATGACCAGTTACGTCACTACTGCATGACCAGTTATGTCACTACTGCATGACCAGTTATGTCACTACTGTATGACCAGTAATGTCACTACTGCATGACCAGCTATGTCACTACTGCATGACCAGTTATGTCGCTACTGCATGGTCAGTTATGTCACTCCTGCATATCCAGTTATGTCACTACAGCATGATCAGTTATGTCATTACAGCATGACCAGTTATGTCACTATTTCATAACCAGTTATATCACTTCTGCATGACCAGTTATGTCACTACTGCATGACCAGTTATGTCAATACTGTATGACCAGTAACGTCAATACTGAATGACCAGTTATGTGACTACTGCATGACCGGTTACGTTACTACTGCATGACCAGTTATGTCAATACTGCATGACCAGTTATGTCACTACTGCATGACCAGTTATGTCAATACTGTATGACCAGTAACGTCAATACTGAATGACCAGTTATGTGACTACTGCATGACCGGTTACGTTACTACTGCATGACCAGTTATGTCAATACTGCATGACCAGTTATGTCACTACTGCATGACCAGTTATGTCACTTCTGCATGACCAGTTATGTCACTACTGCATGACCAGTTATGTGACTGCTGCATGACCAGTCATGTCACTACTGCTTGAGCAGTTATGTCACTACTGCATGACCAGTTATGTCACTATTGTATGACCAGTTATGTCACTACTGCATGACCAGTTATGTCACTAATGCATGACCAGTTATGTTACTACTGCAATACTTGTTATGTCACTACTGCATAACTAGTTATGTCACTACCGCATGATCAGTTATGTCAATACTGCATGACCAGTTACGTCACTACTGCATGACCTGTTATGTCACTAGTGCATGACCAGATATGTCACTACTGCATGACAAGTTATGTCTGTACTACATGACCAGTTATGTCACTACATCAAGACCAGTTATGTCACTACTGCATGATCACTTGTGTCACTACTGCATGGCTAGTTACGACACTGCTGCATGACCAGTTATGTCACTACTGCATGACCAGTTATGTCACTACAGCATGGCCAGTTATGTCATTACTGCATGACCAGTTATGTCACTACTGCATGACCAGTTATGTCACTACTACATGACCAGTTATGTCACTACTGCATGACCAGTTATGTCACTACAGAATGACCAGTTATGTCACTACTGCTTGACCAGTTATGTCACTACTGCTTGACCAGTTACGTCAGTACTGCATGACCAGTTATGTCACTACTGCATGACCAATTATGTCAATACTGCATGATCAGTTATGTCACTACTGCATGACCAGTTATGTCATCACAGCATGGCCAGTTATATCACTTCTGCATGACCAGTTATGTCACTACAGCATTAGCAGTTACGTCACTACTGCATGACCAGTTATGTCACTACTGCATTAGCAGTTATGTCACTACTGCATTACCAGTTACGTCACTACTGCATGACCAGTTATGTCACTACTGCATGACCAGTTATGTCACTAATGCATGACCAGTTATGTCACTACTGCATGACCAGTTATGTCACTACTGCATGACCAGTTATGTCACTACTGCATGACCAGTTATGACACTACATCATGACCAGTTATGACACTACATCATGACCAGTTATGTCACTACTGCGTGACCAGTTATGTCACTACTGTATGACCAGTTATGTTACTACTGCATGACCAGTTATGTCATTTCTGTATGGCCAGTTATGTCACTACTGTATGACCAGTTATATCACTACTGCATGACCAGTTATATCACTAATGCGTGATCAGTTATGTCATTACAGCATGACCAGCTATGTCACTACTGCATTACCAGTTATGTCACTACTGCATGACCAGTTATGTCACTACTGCATGACCAGTTATGTCACTACTGTATGACCAGGTATGTCTCTAGTGCATGACCAGTTACGTCACAACTGCATGGCCAGTTATGTCATTACAGCATGACCAGTTATGACACTACTGCATTACCAGTTATGTCACTACTGTATGATTAGTTATGTCACTACAACATAAATAGTTATGTCACTACTGCATGACCAGTTATGTGACAGCTGCATGACCAGTCATGTCACTACTGCATGAGCAGTTATGTCACTACTGCATGACCTGTTATGTCTCTACTGTATGACCAGTTATGTCACTACTGCATGACCAGTTATGTCACTAATGCATGACCAGTTATGTTACTACTGCAAGACCAGTTATGTCACTACTGCATGACCAGTTACGTCAATACTGCATGACCATTTACGTCACTAATGCATGACCAGTTATGTCACTACTGCATGACCTGTTATGTCACTACTGCATGACCAGTTATGTCAATACTGCATGACCATTTACGTCACTACTGCATGACCAGTTATGTCTGTACTACCTGACCAGTTATGTCACTACATCAAGACCAGTTATGTCACTACTGCATGATCAGTTATGTCACTACTACATGACCAGTTATGTCACTAATGCATGACCAGTTATGTTACTACTGCAAGACCAGTTATGTCACTACTGCATGACCAGTTGCGTCACTACTGCATGACCTGTTATGTCACTACTGCATGACCAGTTATGTCAATACTGCATGACCATTTACGTCACTACTGCATGACCAGTTATATCACTAATGCATGACCAGTTATGTCACTACATCAAGAACAGTTATGTCACTACTGCATGATCAGTTATGTCACTACTACATGACCAGTTATGTCACTACTGCATGACCAGTTATATCACTACTGCATGACCAGTTATGTCACTACTGCACGACCAGTTATGTCACTACTACATGACCAGTTATGTCACTACTGTATGACCAGTTATGTCACACTTGCATGACCAGTTATGTCACTACTGCATATGCAGTTATGTCACTACTGCATAACCAGTTATGTCACTTCTGCATGACCAGTTTTGTCACTAGTGCATGACCCGTTATGTCACTACTGAATGACCAGTTATGTCACTACTGCATGACCAGTTATATCACTACTGCATGACCAGTTATGTCACTACTGCATGACCAGTTATGTCACTTCTGCATGACCAGTTATGTCACTACTGCATGACCCGTTATGTCACTACTGAATGACCAGTTATGTCACTACTGCATGACCAGTTATATCACTACTGCATGACCAGTTACATCACTACTGCATGACCAGTTATGTCACTTCTGCATGACCAGTTATGTCACTACTGCATGACCCGTTATGTCGCTACTGAATGACCAGTCATATCACTACTGCATGACCAGTTATGTCACTACTGCATGACCAGTTACGTCACTACCGCATAACCAGTTATGTCACTACTATATAACCAGTTATGTCACTACTGCATGACCAGTTATATCATTACTGCATGACCAGTTATGTCACTACTGCATGACCAGTTATATCACTACTGCATGACCAGTTATGTCACTACTGCATGATCAGTTATGTCATTACAGCATGAGGAGCTATGTCACTACTGCATGACCAGTTATGTCACTACTGCATAACCAGTTATGTCACTACTGCATGACCAGTTATGTCACTACTGCATGATCAGTTATGTCAATTCAGCATAATCAGTTATGTCACTTCCGCATGATCAGTTATGTCACTACTGCATGACCAGTTATATCACGACTACATGATCAGTTATGTCATTAGAGCATGACCAGTTATGTCACTACTTCATAACAAGTTATGTCACTACTGCATGGCCAGTTACATCACTACTGCATGACAAATTATGTCACCACAGCAAGACTAGTTATGTCACTACTGCATGAACAGTTATGTCACAACTGCATGACTAGTTATGTCACTACTGCATGACCAGTTATGTCACTGCTGCATGACCAGTTATGTCACTACTGCATGAAGAGTTATGTCACTATTGCATGACCAGTTATATCACTACTGCATGACCAGTTATGTCACTACTTCATGACCAGTTATGTCACTACTGCATGACCAGTTATGTCACTACTGTATGACCAGTTATGTCACTACTGAATGACCAGTTATGTGACTATTGCACGACCAGTTATGTTACAATTGCACGACCAGTTATGTCAATACTGTATGACCAGTTATGTCAAAACTGCTTGAGAAGTTAGGTCACTAATGCATGACCAGTTATGTCACTACGGCATGAACAGTTATGTCACTACTGCATGACCAGTTATGTCACTACTGTATGACAAGTTATGTCACTACTTCATGACCAGTTATGTCACTACGGAATGACCAGTTATGTCACAACTGCATTACCAGTTATGTCACTACTGCATAACCAGTTATGTCACTACTGCATGGCCAGTTACGTCACTACTGCGCGACCAGTTATGTCACTACTGTATGACCAGTTATGTCACTACTGCATGACCAGTTATGTCATAACTGCATGACCAGTTATGTCACTACTGCATGACCAGTTATGTCATTACTGCATGACCAGTTATATCACTACTGCATGACCAGTTATGTCAATGATGAATAACCAGTTATATCACTACTGCATGACCAGTTATGTCTCTACTGCATGACCAGTTATATCACTACTACATGACCAGTTATGTCACTACTGCATGACCAGTTATGTCACTACTGCATGACCAGTTATGTCACTACTGCATGACCAGTTATGTCACTACTGCATAACCAGTTATGTCACTACTTAATGACCAGTTATGTCACTACTGCACGAACAGTTATGTCACTACTGCATGACCAGTTATGTCACTACTGCATGACCAGTTATGTTACTACTCCATGACCAGTTATGTCAGTACAGCATGACCTGTTATGTCTCTACTGCATGACCAATTATGTCACTACTGAATGACCAGTTATGTCACTACTGAATGACCAGTTATGTCACTACTGCATGACCAATTATGTCACTACTGAAAAACCAGTTATATCATTACTGCATGGCCAGTTACGTCACTACTGCATAAACAGTTATGTCACTACTGTATAACCAGTTATGTCACTACTGCATGACCAGTTATGTCACTACTGCATGACCAGTTATGTCACTACTGCATGACCAGTTATATCACTACTGCATGACCAGTTATGTCACTACTGCATGGCCAGTTATGTCACTACTGCATGATCAGTTATGTCATTACAGCCTGACCAGCTGTGTCACTACTGCATGACCAGTTATGTCACTTCTGCATGACGAGTTATGTCACTACTGCATGACCCGTTATGTCACTACTGAATGACCAGTTACATCACTACTGCGTGACCAGTTATGTCACTATTGCATGACTAGTTATATCATTACTGCATGACCAGTTATGTCACTACTGCATGACCAGTTATGTCACTACTGCATGATCAGTTATGTCATTACAGCATGAGGAGCTATGTCACTACTGCATGACCAGTTATGTCACTACTGCATAACCAGTTATGTCACTGCTGCATGACCAGTTATGTCACTACTGCATGATCAGTTATGTCAATTCAGCATAATCAGTTATGTCACTTCCGCATGATCAGTTATGTCACTACTGCATGACCAGTTATATCACGACTACATGATCAGTTATGTCATTAGAGCATGACCAGTTATGTCACTACTTCATAACAAGTTATGTCACTACTGCAGGGCCAGTTACATCACTACTGCATGACAAATTATGTCACCACAGCAAGACTAGTTATGTCACTACTGCATGAACAGTTATGTCACAACTGCATGACTAGTTATGTCACTACTGCATGACCAGTTATGTCACTGCTGCATGACCAGTTATGTCACTACAGCGTGACCAGTTTTGTCACTTCTGCATGACCAGTTATGTCACTACTGCATGAAGAGTTATGTCACTATTGCATGACCAGTTATATCACTACTGCATGACCAGTTATGTCACTACTTCATGACCAGTTATGTCACTACTGCATGACCAGTTATGTCACTACTGTATGACCAGTTATGTCACTACTGAATGACCAGTTATGTGACTATTGCACGACCAGTTATGTTACAACTGAACGACCAGTTATGTCAATACTGCATGACCAGTTACGTCACTACTGCATGACCAGTTATATCACTACTGCATGACCAGTTATGTCACTACTGCATGGCCAGTTATGTCACTACTGCATGATCAGTTATGTCATTACAGCATGACCAGCTGTGTCACTACTGCATGACCAGTTATGTCACTTCTGCATGACGAGTTATGTCACTACTGCATGACCCGTTATGTCACTACTGAATGACCAGTTACATCACTACTGCGTGACCAGTTATGTCACTATTGCATGACTAGTTATATCAGTACTGCATGATCAGTTATGTCATTACAGCATGACCAGTTATGTCACTGCTTCATGACCAGTTATGTCACTACTGCATGACCAGTTATTTCACTACTGTATGAAAAGTTATGTCACTACTGAATGACCAGTTATGTGACTACTGCATGAACAGTTATGGTACTGCTGCATGACCAGTTATGTCAATTCTGTATGACCAGTTATGTCAATACTGCATGAGCAGTTATGTCACTAATGCATGACCAGTTATGTCACTACTGCATGACCAGTTATGTCACTACTGCATGACCAGTTATGACACTACTGCATGACCAGTTATGTCACTACTGCATGACCAGTTATGACACTACTGCATGACCAGTTATGTCACTACTGCATGACCAGTTATGTCACTACTGAATGACCAGTTATGTCACTACTGCATGACCAATTATGTCACTACTGCATGACCACTTATGTCACTACCGCATGGCCAGTTACGTCACTACTGCATAACCAGTTATGTCACTACTGTATAACGAGTTATGTCACTACTGCATGACCAGTTTTGTCACTACTGCATGACCAGTTATGTCACTACTGCATGACCAGTTATATCACTACTGCATGACCAGTTACGTCACTACTGCATGGCCAGTTACATCACTACTGCATGTTCAGTTATGTCATTACAGCATGGCCAGTTATGTCACTACTGCATGACCAGTTATGTCACTACTGCATAATCAGTTATGTCACTACTGCATGACCAGTTATGTCACTACTGCATGACCAGTTATGTCACTACTGCGTGACCAGTTATGTCACTACTGCATGATCAGTTATGTCAATTCAGCATAATCAGTTATGTCACTTCCGCATGACCAGTTATATCACTACTGCATAACCAGTTATGTCACTACTGCATGACCGGTTATGTCACTACTGCATGATCAGTTATGTCAATTCAGCATAATCAATTATGTCACTTCCGCATGACCAGTTATGTCACTACTGCATAACCAGTTATGTCACTACTGCATGACCAGTTATGTCACTACTGCATGATCAGTTATGTCAATTCAGCATAATCAGTTATGTCACTTCCGCATGACCAGTTATGTCACTACTGCATAACCAGTTATGTCACTACTACATGACCAGTTATGTCACTACTGCATGACCAGTTATGTCACTACTACATGACCAGCTATGTCACTACTACATGACCAGTTATGTCACTACAGCATGACCAGTTATGTCACTACTGCATGATCAGTTATGTCACTACTGCATGACCAGATTTGTCACTACTGCATGACCAGTTATGTCACTACTGCATGACCAGTTATGTCACTACTGCATGACCAGTTATGTCACTACTGCATGACCAGTTATGTCACTACTGCATGACCAGTTATGTCACTACTGCATGACCAGTTATGTCACTACTGCATGACCAGTTATGTCACTACTGCATGACCAGTTATGTCACTACTGCATGTGCAGTTATGTCACTACTGCATGACCAGTTATGTCAGTAGTGCATGACCAGTTATGTAACTACTGCATGACTAGATGTGTCAATATTGTATGACAAGTTATGTCACTATTGCAGGACCAGTTATGTCACTAGTGCATGACCAGTTATATCACTACTGTATGACCAGTTACATCACTACTGCATGACCAGTTACATCACTACTGCATGACCAGTTATGTCACTTCTGCATGACCAGTTATGTCACTACTGCGTGACCCGTTATATCGCTACTGAATGACCAGTCATATCACTACTGCATGAACAGTTACATCACTACTGCATGACCAGTTATGTCACTTCTGCATGAACAGTTATGTCTCTACTGCATAACCAGTTATATCACTACTGCATGACAAGTTACATCACTACTGAATGAACAGTTATGTCACTTCTGCATGACCAGTTATGTCACTACTGCATGATCAGTTATGTCATTACAGCATGACCAGTTATGTCACTGCTTCATGACCAGTTATGTTACTAGTGCATGACCAGATACGTCACTAGTGTATGACCAGTTATGTCACTACTGCATGACCAGTTACGTCACTACTGCAATTCCAGTTATGTCACTACTGTATTACCAGTTATGTCACTACTGCATGACCAGTTATGTCACTACAGTATGACCAGCTATATCACTTCTACATGAATAGTTATGTCACAACTGCATGATCAGTTTTGTCACTACTACATGACCAGTTACGTCACTACTGTATGACCAGTTATGTCACTACTGCATGATCAGTTATGTCACTACTGCATGAGCAGTTATGTCACTACTGCATGAGCAGTTATATCACTATTGCATGACCAGTTATGTCAGTACTGAATGACCAGTTATGTTACTACTGCATGAGCAGTTATGTTACTACTGCATGACCAGTTATGTCACTACAGCACGTCCAGCTATGTCACTTCTGCATGACCAGTAATGTCACTACAGCATCACTAGTTATGTCACTACTGCATGACCAGTTATGTCACTTCTGCATGACCAGTTATGTCACTACTGTATAACAATTTATGACACAACTGCATGACCAGTTATGTCACTACTGAATGACCAGTTATGTCACTACTGCATGACCAGTTATGTCACTACTGCATGACCAGTTATGTCACTACTGTATGACCAGTTATGTTACTATTGCATGACCAGTTATGTCATGTCTGTATGGCCAGTTATGTCACTACTGTACGACCAGTTATATCACTACTGCATGACCAGTTATGTCACTAGTGCATGACCAGTTATGTCAATACTGCATGACCAGTTATGTCATTACTCCATGACCAGTTATATCAATGATGAATAACCAGTTATATCACTACTGCATGGCCAGTTATGTCTCTACTGCATGACCAGTTATATCACTACTACATGACCAGTTATGTCACTACTGCATGACCAGTTATGTCACTACTGCATGACCAGTTATGTCAATACTGCATGACCAGTTATGTCACTACTGCATGACCAGCTATGTCACTACTGCATAACCAGTTATGTCACTACTTAATGACCAGTTATGTCACTACTGCACGAGCAGTTATGTCACTACTGCATGACCAGTTATGTCACTACTGCATGACCAGTTATGTTACTACTCCATGACCATTTATGTCAGTACAGCATGACCTGTTATGTCTCTACTGCATGAACAATTATGTCACTACTGCATGACCATTTATGTCACTACTGAAAAACCAGTTATGTCATTACTGCATGGCCAGTTACGTCACTACTGCATAAACAGTTATGTCACTACTGTATAACCAGTTATGTCACTACTCCAAAACCAGTTATGTCATTACTGCATGGCCAGTTACGTCACTACTGCATAAACAGTTATGTCACTAATGTATAACCAGTTATGTCACTACTGCATGACCAGTTATGTCACTTCTGCATGACCAGTTATATCACTACTGCATGATCAGTTATGTCACTACTGCATGGTCAGTTATGTCACTACTGCATGATCAGTTATGTCATTACAGCATGACCAGCTGTGTCACTACTGCATGACCAGTTATGTCACTTCTTCATGACGAGTTATGTCACTACTGCATGACCCGTTATGTCACTACTGAATGACCAGTTACATCACTACTGCATGACCAGTTATGTCACTATTGCATGACCAGTTATATCAGTACTGCATGATCAGTTATGTCATTACAGCATGACCAGTTATGTCACTGCTTCATGACCAGTTATGTCACTACTGCATGACCAGTTATTTCACTACTGTATGAAAAGTTATGTCACTACTGAATGACCAGTTATGTGACTACTGCATGAACAGTTATGTTACTGCTGCATGACCAGTTATGTCACTACTGCATGACCAGTTATTTCACTACTGTATGAAAAGTTATGTCACTACTGAATGACCAGTTATGTGACTACTGCATGACCACTTATGTCAATTCTGTATGACCAGTTATGTCAATACTGCATGAGCAGTTATGTCACTAATGCATGACCAGTTATGTCACTACTGCATGACCAGTTATGTCACTACTGCATGACCAGTTATGACACTACTGCATGACCAGTTATGTCACTACTGCATGACCAGTTATGTCACTACTGCATGACCAGTTATGTCACTACTGAATGACCAGTTATGTCACTACTGCATGGCCAGTTACGTCACTACTGCATAACCAGTTATGTCACTACTGTATAACGAGTTATGTCACTACTGCATGACCAGTTTTGTCATTACTGCATGACCAGTTATGTCACTACTGCATGACCAGTTATATCACTACTGCATTACCAGTTATGTCACTACTGCATGGCCAGTTACATAACTACTGCATGTTCAGTTACGTCATTACAGCATGGCCAGTTATGTCACTACTGCATGACCAGTTATGTCACTACTGCATAACCAGTTATGTCACTACTGCATGACCAGTTATGACACTACTGCATGACCAGTTATGTCACTACTGCATGACTAGTTTTGTCACTACTGCATGACCAGTTATGTCACTACTGCATGATCAGTTATGTCAATTCAGCATAATCAGTTATGTCACTTCCGCATGACCAGTTATGTCACTACTGCATAAGCAGTTATGTCACTACTGCATGACCGGTAATGTCACTACTGCATGATCAGTTATGTCAATTCAGCATAATCAGTTATGTCACTTCCGCATGACCAGTTATGTCACTACTGCATAAACAGTTATGTCACTACTGCATGACCAGTTATGTCACTACTGCATGATCAGTTATGTCAATTCAGCATAATCAGTTATGTCACTTCCGCATGACCAGTTATGTCACTACTGCATAACCAGTTATGTCACTACTACATAACCAGTTATGTCACTACTGCATGACCAGTTATGTCACTACTACATAACCAGTTATGTCACTACTGCATGACCAGTTATGTCACTACTACATGACCAGTTATGTCACTACTGCATAACCAGTTATGTCACTACTACATAACCAGTTATGACACTACTGCATGACCAGTTATGTCACTACTGCATGACCAGTTATGTCACTACAGCATGACCAGTTATGTCACTACTACATAACCAGTTATGTCACTACTACATATCCAGTTATGTCACTACTGCATGACCAGTTATGTCACTACAGCATGACCAGTTATGTCACTACAGCATGACCAGTTATGTCACTACTGCATGACCAGTTATGTCACTACTGCATGACCAGATTTGTCACTTCTGCATGACCAGTTATGTCACTACTGCATGACCAGTTATGTCACTACTGCATAACCTGTTATGTCACTACTGCATGACCAGTTATGTCACTACTGCATGACCAGTTATGTCACTAGTGCATGACCAGTTATGTCACTACTGCATGACCAGTTATGTCACTACTGCATGACCAGTTATGTCACTACTGCATGTATAGTTATGTCACTTCTGCATGACCAGTTATGTCAGTAGTGCATGACCAGTTATGTAACTACTGCATGACTAGATGTGTCAATATTGTATGACAAGTTATGTCACTATTGCATGACCAGTTATGTCACTAGTGCATGACCAGTTATATCACTACTGCATGACCAGTTACATCACTGCTGCATGACCAGTTACATCACTACTGCATGACCAGTTATGTCACTTCTGCATGACCTGTTATGTCACTACTGCATGACCCGTTATGTCACTACTGAATGACCAGTTATGTCACTACTGCATGACCAGTTATATCACTACTGCATGACCAGTTACGTCACTACTGCATGACCAGTTATGTCACTTCTGCATGACCAGTTATGTCACTTCTGCATGACCCGTTATGTCGCTACTGAATGACCAGTCATATCACTACTGCATGACCAGTTACATTACTACTGCATGAACAGTTATGTCTCTACTGCATAACCAGTTATATCACTACTGCATGACCAGTTACATCACTACTGAATGACCAGTTATGTCACTTCTGCATGACCAGTTATGTCACTACTGCATGATCAGTTATGTCATTACAGCATGACCAGTTATGTCACTGCTTCATGACCAGATATGTTACTACTGCATGACCTGATACGTCACTAGTGTATGACCAGTTATGTCACTACTGCATGACCAGTTATGTCACTACAGCATGACCAGCTATATCACTTCTACATGACTAGTTATGTCACAACTGCATGATCAGTTATGTCACTACTACATGACCAGTTACGTCACTACTGTATGACCAGTTATGTTACTACTGCATGATCAGTTATGTCACTACTGCATGAGCAGTTATGTCACTACTGCATGAGCAGTTATATCACTATTGCATGACCAGTTATGTCAGTACTGAGTGACCAGTTATGTTACTACTGCATGAGCAGTTATGTTACTACTGCATGACCAGTTATGTCACTACAGCACGTCCAGCTATGTCACTTCTGCATGACCAGTAATGTCACTACAGCATCACTAGTTATGTCACTACTGCATGACCAGTTATGTCACTTCTGCATGACAAGTTATGTCACTACTGTATAACAATTTATGACACAACTGCATGACCAGTTATGTCACTACTGAATGACCAGTTATGTCACTACTGCATGACCAGTTATGTCACTACTGCATGACCAGTTATGTCACTACTGTATGACCAGTTATGTTACTATTGCATGACCAGTTATGTCATGTCTGTATGGCCAGTTATGTCACTACTGTATGACCAGTTATATCACTACTGCATGACCAGTTATGTCACTACTGCATGACCAGTTATGTCAATACTGCATGACCAGTTATGTCATTACTCCATGACCAGTTATGTCAATACTGCATGACCATTTATGTCATTACTCCATGACCAGTTATGTCACTACTGCATGACCAGTTATGTCACTACTGCATGACCAGTTATGTCACTACTGCATGACCAGTTATGTCACTACTGCATGACCAGTTATGTCAATACTGCATGACCAGTTATGTCATTACTCCATGACCAGTTACGTAACAACTGCATGACCAGTTATGTCACTACTGCATGACCAGTTATGTCACTACTGTATGACCAGGTATGTCACTAGTGCATGACCAGTTACGTCACAACTGCATGGCCAGTTATGTCATTACAGTATGACCAGTTATGACACTACTGCATTACCAGTTATGTCACTTCAGCATGACCAGTTATGTCACTGCTGCATGACTAGTTATGTCACTACAACATAACTAGTTATGTCACTACTGCATGATCAGTTATGTGACAGCTGCATGACCAGTCATGTCACTACTGTATAACCAGTTATGTCACTACTGTATAACCAGTTATGTCACTTCTGCATGACCCGTTATGTCACTAATGCATGACCAGTTATGTTACTACTGCAAGACCAGTTATGTCACTACTGCATAACTAGTTATGTCACTACTGCATGATCAGTTATGTCAATACTGCATGACCAGTTACGTCACTACTGCATGACCAGTTATGTCTGTACTACATGACCAGTTATGTCACTATATCAAGACCAGTTATGTCACTACTGCATGATCAGTTGTGTCACTACTGCATGACCAGTTACGACACTGCTGCATGACCAATTATTTCACTACTCTATGGCTAAATATGTCACTACTGCATGGCCAGTTATGTCACTACTGCATGACCAGTTATGTCAGTACTGCATGACCAGTTATGTAACTACTGCATGACTAGATGTGTCAATATTGTATGACAAGTTATGTCACTATTGCATGACCAGTTATGTCACTAGTGCATGACCAGTTATGTTACTACTGCATGAACAGTTATGTCACTACTGCATTACCAGTAATGTCACTACAACATGACCAGTTATGTCAATACTGCATGACCAGTTACATCACTTACCTTAAGACCTGGAGAGAGTTCCGGGGGTCAACGCCCCCGCGGCCCGGTCTGTGACCAGGTCTCCTGGTGGATCAGAGCCTGATCAACCAGGCTGTTGCTGCTGGCTGCACGCAAACCAACGTACGAGCCACAGCCCGGCTGATCCGGAACTGTCTTTAGGTGCTTGTCCAGTGCCAGCTTGAAGACTGCCAGGGGTCTGTTGGTAATCCCCCTTATGTGTGCTGGGAGGCAGTTGAACAGTCTCGGGCCCCTGACACTTATTGTATGGTCCCTTAAGGTGCTAGTGACACCCCTGCTTTTCATATGGGGGATGGAGCATCGTCTGCCAAGTCTTTTGCTTTCGTAGTGAGTGATTTTCGTGTGCAAGTTCGGTACTAATCCCTCTAGGATTTTCCAGGTGTATATAATCATGTATCTCTCCCTCATGCGTTCCAGGGAATACAGGTCTAGGAACCTCAAGCGCTCCCAATAATTGAGGTGTTTTATCTCCGTTATGCGCGCCGTGAAGGTTCTCTGTACATTTTCTAGGTCGGCAATTTCACCTGCGTTGAAAGGTGCTGTTAGTGTGCAGCAATACTCCAGCCTAGATAGAACAAGTGACCTGAAGAGTGTCATCATGGGCTTGGCCTCCCTAGTTTTGAAGGTTCTCATTATCCATCCTGTCATTTTTCTAGCAGATGCGATTGATACAATGTTATGGTCCTTGAAAGTGAGATCCTCCGACATGATCACTGGTGTTTCGCTCTATTTTGTGGCCAGAATGACCAGTTATGTCACTTCTGCATGACCCGTTGTGTCACTACTGCATGACCCGTTATGTCGCTACTGAATGACCAGTCATATCACTACTGCATGACCAGTTATGTCTCTACTGCATAACCAGTTATATCACTACTGCATGACCAGCTACATCACTACTGAATGACCAGTTATGTCACTACTGCATGACCCGTTATGTCACTACTGAGTGACCAGTTATGTCACTACTGCATGACCAGTTATGTCACTACTGCATGACCAGTTATGTCACTACTGCATGACCAGTTATTTCACTACTCTATGAAAAGTTATGTCACTACTGAATGACCAGTTATGTTACTGCTGCATGACCACTTATGTCAATTCTGTATGACCAGTTATATCAATACTGCATGACCAGTTATGTCACTAATGAATGACCAGTTATGTCACTACTGCATGACCAGTTATCTCACTACTGCATGACCAGTTATGTCACTACTGCATGACCAGTTATGTCACTACTGAATGACCAGTTATGTCACTACTGCATGACCAGTTACGTCACTACTGCATGACCACTTATGTCAATTCTGTATGACCAGTTATGTCACTACTGCATGACCAGTTATGTTACTACATCATGACCAGTTATGTCACTACTGCATGAGCAGTTATGTCACTACTGAATGACCAGTTATGTCACTACTGAATGACCAGTTATGTCACTACTGCATGACCAGTTATGTCACTACTGCATGACCAGTTATGTCACTACTGCATGAGCAGTTATGTCATTACAGCATGACAAGTTATGTCACTACTGCATGACCAGTTATGTCACTAATGAATGACCAGTTATGTCACTACTGCATGACCAGTTATGTCACTACTGCATGACCAGTTATGTTACTACATCATGACCAGTTATATCACTACTGCATGACCAGTTATGTTACTACATCATGACCAGTTATATCACTACTGCATGAGCAGTTATGTCATTACAGCATGACAAGTTATGTCACTACTGCATGACCAGTTATGTCACTACAGCAAGACTAGTTATGACACTACTGCATGCCCAGTTATGTCACTACTGCATGACCAGTTATATCACTACTGATTGATCAGTTATGTCATTTGAGCATGACCAGTTATGTCACTACTGCATGACAAGTTATGTCACTACTGCATGACCAGTTATATCACTACTGCATGACCAGTTATGTCACTACTGAATGACCAGCTATGTCACTACTGCATGACCAGTTATGTCACTATTGCATGACCAGTTATGTCACTACTGAATGACCAGTTATGTTACTACTGCATGACAAGTTATGTCACTATTGCATGACCAGTTATGTCACTACTGAATGACCAGTTATGTTACTACTGCATGAGCAGTTATGTTACTACTGCATGACCAGTTATGTCACTACAGCACGTCCAGCTATGTCACTACTGCATGACCAGTTACGTCACTACTGCATGACGAGTTATGTCACTACTGCATGACCAGCTATGTCACTACTGCATGACCAGCTATGTCACTACTGCATGACCAGTTGGGTCACTACTGTATGACCAGTTAGGTCACTACTGCATGACCAGTTACGTCACTACTTCATGACCAGTTATATCACTACTGCATGGCCAGTTATGTCACTACTGCATGACCAGTTAGGTCACTACTGTATGACCAGTTAGGTCACAACTGTATGACCAGTTACGTCACTACTGCATGACCAGTTACGTCACTACTGCATGACCAGTTATGTCACTACTGCATAACCAGTTATGTCACTACAGCATGGCCAGTTATGTCACTACTGCATGACCAGTTATGTCACTACTGCATGACCAGTTATGTCACTACTGCATGACCAGTTATGTCACTACTGCATGACCAGTTATGTCACTACTGCATGACCAGTTATGTCACTACTGCATGACCAGTTATGTCACTACTGCATGACCAGTTATGTCACTACTGCATGAACAGTTATGTCACTACTACATGACCAGTTACTTCACTACTGAATGAACAGTTGTCACTACTGCATGACCAGTTATGTCACTACTACATGACCAGTTATGTCACTACTGCATGACCAGTTATGTCACTACTGCATGACCAGTTACGTCACTACTGCATGAACAGTTATGTCACTACTACATGACCAGTTACGTCACTACTACATGACCAGTTATGTCACTACTGCATGACCAGTTATGTCACTACTGCATGACCAGTTATGTCACTACTGCATGACCAGTTATGTCACTACTGCATGACCAGTTATGTCACTACTGCATGACCAGTTATGTCACTACTGCATGACCAGTTATGTCACTACTGCATGACCAGTTACGTCACTACTGCATGAACAGTTATGTCACTACTGCATGACCAGTTATGTCACTACTGCATGACCAGTTATGTCACTACTGCATGACCAGTTATGTCACTACTGCATGACCAGTTATGTCACTACTGCATGACCAGTTATGTCACTACTGCATGAACAGTTACGTCACTACTGCATGACCAGTTATGTCACTAGTGCATGACCAGTTATGTTACTACTGCATGAACAGTTATGTCACTACTGCATTACCAGTAATGTCACTACAACATGACCAGTTATGTCAATACTGCATGACCAGTTACATCACTTACCTTAAGACCTGGAGAGAGTTCCGGGGGTCAACGCCCCCGCGGCCCGGTCTGTGACCAGGTCTCCTGGTGGATCAGAGCCTGATCAACCAGGCTGTTGCTGCTGGCTGCACGCAAACCAACGTACGAGCCACAGCCCGGCTGATCCGGAACTGTCTTTAGGTGCTTGTCCAGTGCCAGCTTGAAGACTGCCAGGGGTCTGTTGGTAATCCCCCTTATGTGTGCTGGGAGGCAGTTGAACAGTCTCGGGCCCCTGACACTTATTGTATGGTCCCTTAAGGTGCTAGTGACACCCCTGCTTTTCATATGGGGGATGGAGCATCGTCTGCCAAGTCTTTTGCTTTCGTAGTGAGTGATTTTCGTGTGCAAGTTCGGTACTAATCCCTCTAGGATTTTCCAGGTGTATATAATCATGTATCTCTCCCTCATGCGTTCCAGGGAATACATGTCTAGGAACCTCAAGCGCTCCCAATAATTGAGGTGTTTTATCTCCGTTATGCGCGCCGTGAAGGTTCTCTGTACATTTTCTAGGTCGGCAATTTCACCTGCGTTGAAAGGTGCTGTTAGTGTGCAGCAATACTCCAGCCTAGATAGAACAAGTGACCTGAAGAGTGTCATCATGGGCTTGGCCTCCCTAGTTTTGAAGGTTCTCATTATCCATCCTGTCATTTTTCTAGCAGATGCGATTGATACAATGTTATGGTCCTTGAAGGTGAGATCCTCCGACATGATCACTGGTGTTTCGCTCTATTTTGTGGCCAGAATGACCAGTTATGTCACTTCTGCATGACCCGTTGTGTCACTACTGCATGACCCGTTATGTCGCTACTGAATGACCAGTCATATCACTACTGCATGACCAGTTATGTCTCTACTGCATAACCAGTTATATCACTACTGCATGACCAGCTACATCACTACTGAATGACCAGTTATGTCACTACTGCATGACCCGTTATGTCACTACTGAGTGACCAGTTATGTCACTACTGCATGACCAGTTATGTCACTACTGCATGACCAGTTATGTCACTACTGCATGACCAGTTATTTCACTACTCTATGAAAAGTTATGTCACTACTGAATGACCAGTTATGTTACTGCTGCATGACCACTTATGTCAATTCTGTATGACCAGTTATATCAATACTGCATGACCAGTTATGTCACTAATGAATGACCAGTTATGTCACTACTGCATGACCAGTTATCTCACTACTGCATGACCAGTTATGTCACTACTGCATGACCAGTTATGTCATTACTGAATGACCAGTTATGTCACTACTGCATGACCAGTTACGTCACTACTGCATGACCACTTATGTCAATTCTGTATGACCAGTTATGTCACTACTGCATGACCAGTTATGTTACTACATCATGACCAGTTATGTCACTACTGCATGAGCAGTTATGTCACTACTGAATGACCAGTTATGTCACTACTGAATGACCAGTTATGTCACTACTGCATGACCAGTTATGTCACTACTGCATGACCAGTTATGTCACTACTGCATGAGCAGTTATGTCATTACAGCATGACAAGTTATGTCACTACTGCATGACCAGTTATGTCACTAATGAATGACCAGTTATGTCACTACTGCATGACCAGTTATGTCACTACTGCAAGACCAGTTATGTTACTACATCATGACCAGTTATATCACTACTGCATGACCAGTTATGTTACTACATCATGACCAGTTATATCACTACTGCATGAGCAGTTATGTCATTACAGCATGACAAGTTATGTCACTACTGCATGACCAGTTATGTCACTACAGCAAGACTAGTTATGACACTACTGCATGCCCAGTTATGTCACTACTGCATGACCAGTTATATCACTACTGATTGATCAGTTATGTCATTTGAGCATGACCAGTTATGTCACTACTGCATGACAAGTTATGTCACTACTGCATGACCAGTTATATCACTACTGCATGACCAGTTATGTCACTACTGAATGACCAGCTATGTCACTACTGCATGACCAGTTATGTCACTATTGCATGACCAGTTATGTCACTACTGAATGACCAGTTATGTTACTACTGCATGACAAGTTATGTCACTATTGCATGACCAGTTATGTCACTACTGAATGACCAGTTATGTTACTACTGCATGAGCAGTTATGTTACTACTGCATGACCAGTTATGTCACTACAGCACGTCCAGCTATGTCACTACTGCATGACCAGTTACGTCACTACTGCATGACCAGTTATGTCACTACTGCATGACCAGCTATGTCACTACTGCATGACCAGCTATGTCACTACTGCATGACCAGTTAGGTCACTACTGTATGACCAGTTAGGTCACTACTGCATGACCAGTTACGTCACTACTTCATGACCAGTTATATCACTACTGCATGGCCAGTTATGTCACTACTGCATGACCAGTTAGGTCACTACTGTATGACCAGTTAGGTCACAACTGTATGACCAGTTAGGTCACTACTGCATGACCAGTTACGTCACTACTGCATGACCAGTTATGTCACTACTGCATAACCAGTTATGTCACTACAGCATGACCAGTTATGTCACTACTGCATGACCAGTTATGTCACTACTGCATGACCAGTTATGTCACTACTGCATGACCAGTTATGTCACTACTGCATGACCAGTTATGTCACTACTGCATGACCAGTTATGTCACTACTGCATGACCAGTTATGTCACTACTGCATGACCAGTTATGTCACTACTGCATGAACAGTTATGTCACTACTACATGACCAGTTACTTCACTACTGAATGAACAGTTGTCACTACTGCATGACCAGTTATGTCACTACTACATGACCAGTTATGTCACTACTGCATGACCAGTTATGTCACTACTGCATGACCAGTTACGTCACTACTGCATGAACAGTTATGTCACTACTACATGACCAGTTACGTCACTACTACATGACCAGTTATGTCACTACTGCATGACCAGTTATGTCACTACTGCATGACCAGTTATGTCACTACTGCATGACCAGTTATGTCACTACTGCATGACCAGTTATGTCACTACTGCATGACCAGTTATGTCACTACTGCATGACCAGTTATGTCACTACTGCATGACCAGTTACGTCACTACTGCATGAACAGTTATGTCACTACTGCATGACCAGTTATGTCACTACTGCATGACCAGTTATGTCACTACTGCATGACCAGTTATGTCACTACTGCATGACCAGTTATGTCACTACTGCATGACCAGTTATGTCACTACTGCATGAACAGTTACGTCACTACTGCATGACCAGTTATGTCACTACTACATGACCAGTTACGTCACTACTGCATGAACAGTTATGTCACTACTGCATGAACAGTTATGACACTACTACATGACCAGTTATGTCACTACCGCATGACCAGTTATGACACTACTACATGACCAGTTATGTCACTACTGCATGACCAGTTATGTCACTACTGCATAACCAGTTATGTCACTACTGCATGAACAGTTATGTCACTACTGCATGACCAGTTACGTCACTACTGCATGAACAGTTATGTCACTACTGCATGAACAGTTACGTCACTACTGCATGAACAGTTATGTCACTACTGCATGAACAGTTATGTCACTACTACATGACCAGTTATGTCACTACTGCATGACCAGTTATGACACTACTACATGAACAGTTATGTCACTACTGCATGACCAGTTACGTCACTACTGCATGAACAGTTATGTCACTACTGCATGAACAGTTATGACACTACTACATGACCAGTTATGTCACTACTGCATGACCAGTTATGTCACTACTGCATGACCAGTTACGTCACTACTGCATGAACAGTTATGTCACTACTGCATGACCAGTTACGTCACTACTGCATGAACAGTTATGTCACTACTGCATGACCAGTTACGTCACTACTGCATGAACAGTTATGTCACTACTACATGACCAGTTACGTCACTACTGCATGAACAGTTATGTCACTACTACATGACCAGTTACGTCACTACTGCATGAGCAGTTATGTCACTACTGCATGACCAGCTATGTCACTACTGCATGACCAGTTATGTCACTACTGCATGACCAGTTATGTCACTACTGCATGAGCAGTTATGTCACTACTGCATGACCAGCTATGTCACTACTGCATGACCAATTATGTCACTACTACATGACCAGTTATGTCACTACTGCATGAGCAGTTATGTCACTACTGCATGACCAGCTATGTCACTACTGCATGACCAGTTATGTCACTACTGCATGAGCAGTTATGTCACTACTGCATGACCAGCTATGTCACTACTGCATGACCAGTTATGTCACTACTACATGACCAGTTATGTCACTACTGCATGAGCAGTTATGTCACTACTGCATGACCAGCTATGTAACTACTGCATGACCAGTTATGTCACTACTGCATGAGCAGTTATGTCACTACTGCATGACCAGCTATGTCACTACTGCATGACCAGTTATGTCACTACTGCATGACCAGCTATGTCACTACTGCATGACCAGTTATGTCACTACTGCATGAGCAGTTATGTCACTACTGCATGACCAGTTATGTCACTACTGCATGACCAGTTATGTCACTACTGCATGACCAGTTATGTCACTACTGCATGACCAGTTATGTCACTACTGCATGAGCAGTTATGTCACTACTGCATGACCAGCTATGTCACTACTGCATGACCAGTTATGTCACTACTGCATGACCAGCTATATCACTACTGCATGACCAGTTATGTCACTACTGCATGACCAGCTATGTCACTACTGCATGACCAGTTACGTCACTACTGCATGAACAGTTATGTCACTACTGCATGAACAGTTATGTCACTACTACATGACCAGTTACGTCACTACTGCATGAACAGTTATGTCACTACTGCATGACCAGTTATGTCACTACTGCATGAGCGGTTATGTCACTACTGCATGACCAGCTATGTCACTACTGCATGAGCAGTTATGTCACTACTGCATGACCAGCTATGTCACTACTGCATGACCAGTTATGTCACTACTGCATGACCAGTTATGTCACTACTGCATGAGCAGTTATGTCACTACTGCATGACCAGCTATGTCACTACTGCATGACCAGTTATGTCACTACTGCATGAGCAGTTATGTCACTACTGCATGACCAGCTATGTCACTACTGCATGACCAGTTATGTCACTACTGCATGACCAGCTATGTCACTACTGCATGACCAGTTATGTCACTACTGCATGACCAGTTATGTCACTACTGCATGAGCAGTTATGTCACTACTGCATGACCAGCTATGTCACTACTGCATGAGCAGTTATGTCACTACTGCATGACCAGCTATGTCACTACTGCATGACCAGTTATGTCACTTCTGCATGACCAGCTATGTCACTACTGCATGACCAGTTACGTCACTACTGCATGAACAGTTATGTCACTACTGCATGACCAGTTATGTCACTACTGCATGAGCAGTTATGTCACTACTGCATGACCAGCTATGTCACTACTGCATGACCAGTTACGTCACTACTACATGACCAGTAACTAATGTTTAACAATGAGAACGTTAAGGTCGATAAACTGAACAGGAAAATACTTCTCAACTTTATTAATGATTAAAATAAAAAATCTTAATAATACTGAGCAAACAAACTCAATTCCACTTTGAGTACAAACAACAGATATTACATTTATTCGTCTTAAACAATGAAAAAAAATGAAAAATAAAGAAAAACTTTGCAATCCGGATGCAAAAGACTCGGCAGACGATGCAACATTCCCGCAATGATAAGCAGGAGTGTCATGTTAAAAGAAAATACAATAAGTGTCAGGGGCCCAAGACTGTTCAACTGCCTCCCAGCATACATAAGGGGGATTACCAATAGACCCCTGGCTGTCTTCAAGCTGGCACTGGAGAAGCACCTAAAGTCGGTACCTGACCAGGCGGGCTGTGACTCGTATGTTGGATTGTGTGCAGCCTGCAGTAACGGCCTAGTTGATCAGGCCCTGATCCACCATGAGGCCAGGTAGCAGACAGGGCCGAGGGGGCGTTTACCCCCGGAACTCTCTCCAGGTAAACTCCAGGTAAACTCCAGGTATCAGAGAAACACTAGTTCCGATTTGACCTACAGTACAGGTAACATCTCAGTGAGTCTGATCTTACATTTGACCTTGAGTACAGGTAACATCTCAGTGAATTTGATCTTACATTTCCTTGCTTTCAATCCTGCAAAATCATCTGTCACATCATCAAAATCAATGATTTTTCCTATATAGGCCTATTTGTAGTCTGCAATCATATAATAGGGGCTATAGAAACGAAGGATTTCTCTCACGTTACTGCAGCACTGTGTATTAGTGTCCCCTTCTTTAGAGGCTCTGTGCTCTCACCCCATAAATGGTGTCATCCGGGGCAGCTCGCCCTCTCCGCCCCCCCCCTCTTACGACGCCACTGGTAACCAGCCTGGTTAGACAAGGTAGGCACCATGTTCAACGAGGGTAACAAGTCTGGCAGGGGCGTATCGACGGAATATAGCGCCTATAGCAACCACTGAAAGTGCTTCCCAGTCCAAACATCTGACACCCATATTTCATGTAACTACCGTAAAATCAGCTCAAAAATACAAGTCATGATTGTTAGTGTCTCAGTTAACAAATTACGGCACTTAATGAAAATTACAAATGCACTTTTCTTGCTTTCACTGATGCAAATTGGTCTGTGATGTGTTCAAATTGTAAACACACAGAGCCGAGCAAGATCACAGACTCTGCCTTGACTCACAGAGACTCTCGCATACCACAGTATTTGAGAACCTCTGTACTGAACAATTAATTCGAGAAGCTCTTCAGGTCTTTATATTTTCATGTTGTCCCAACTTAGCAATATTCTGCAATCGAAAATTTCTTCACATAGCTGTTCTGCATCATAGCTGTAAAATTCACTCAAATTTTCAAACTTCTTTAGATCGTTACTGTCGGCGTCATAACAAAGTCCTTCGACATGGAGATGGAACCCAAACTTGGCGTCAGTGTCGTGAGAACGAGCTAAACTTTCATCCATTTCTCTTCCTCCATGGCTGTTAACCAGCGTCTCTCGAGTTCTCATCAGTCAGTCGTTCCTTCTTTCGTCTCTGACGTCTTTCAACTTCAATATTTTCTTCTCGGCAGAGACCGAGCCCTTCTTCTAGTGGCTCACTAACCAACACATCTCTTTCATTATCAAAATGATCTCGGAGGACTTTCAAAGCCAGGGTACTATAGTGTAAATTTGTATTAGGATCCTGCAGCCTCTTTTGAATATGGTCAATGCAGGGTTTACCTGGATTTTGCCTGGAGAGGGTTTCGGGGGTCAACGCCCCCGCGGCTCGGTCTGATACCAGGCCTCATGGTGGATCAGGGCCTCATCAGCCGCACGCAAGCTGACGTACGAACCACAGCCCGGTTGGTCAGGCACTGACTATAGGTGCCTGTCCAGTGCCTTCTTGAAGACAGCCTATTGGTAATCCCCCTTATGTATGCTGGGAGGCAACTGAACAGTCTTGGGCCCCTGAAACTTATTGTGTTGTCTCTCAGTGTACCCGTTGCACCCCTGCTTTTCATCGGGGGAATGTTGCATCTCCTGCCGAGTCTTTTGCTTTCATATGGAGTGATTTTCGTGTTCAGATTTGGTACCAATCCCTGCAGGACCTTCCAAGTGTATATTATCATGTATCTCTCTCGTCAGCGTTGCAGGGAATACAGATCAAGGACCTTCAACCGTTCCCAGTAGTGCGATAAAGCACATAGGTGCTTTATCGCACTTATGTGTGCCGTGAAAGTTCTTTGTACACTCTCCAGGTCTGCAATGTCGCCAGCCTTGAAGGGGGTCGTTAGTGTACAGCAGTATTCCAGCCTAGAGAGCACAAGCAATTTGAAGAGAATCATCATGGGCTTAATTAACGTCCCTAGTTTTGAAGGTTCTCATTATCCATCCTATAATTTTCTAGCGGATGAGGTAGATACATTGCTGTGGTCTTTGAAGGCGAGATTCTCTGACATTATCACTCCCAGGTCCTTCACATTACTTTTCCAGTCTATTGTCTTCAAGCTTTCCATATCTGAGAAGTTGAAATTTCTCCTCGTTGAACTTCATATTGTTTTGATTTGCCCATTCGAAGATTTGGTTGATGTCCGCTTGGAGTCTCGCAGTGTCTTCGATGAAGGTCACTGCCATGGTGATCCAAGTGTCATCCACAAAGGAAGACACGGAGCTATGACTTACATCTCTGTCTATATCAGAAATGAGGATGACGAATAGAATGGGCGCAAGTACTGTGCCTTGTGGAATAGAGCTTTTAACCATGGCTGTCTGGGACTTTACTCTGTTTACTGTTACTCTTTGTGTTCTATTTGTCAGAAAGTTGTAGATCCATCTACCAACTTTTTTCTTTATTCCTTTATCCCGCAGGGTAACCTGCCTGGTGAAAAAGAGATAGCAAGGGAAGTAAATTGGTTAAAAATACGTAACCAGTTTGCTTAACCAAAGAAACCAGCCTTATAAACAGGAAAACTAGCTAGGTGAACAGGAAACCACATTGATAAACAGGAAAACCAGTCTGGTGAAACAGGAAAAGCAACCTGGTAAACAAGAAACCAACTTGGTGAAGCAAGAAAACAGGCCTGGTAAACAGGAAACAAGCCTAGTTAACAGGGAAACCTGCCTGGTGAAATAGAAAAGCTTGCCTGGTGAAACAGGAAAATCTTCCTGGTGAAACAGAAAAGCCTGCCTGGTGAAACAGGAAAATCTTCCTGGTGAAACAGGAAAACCTGCCTGGTGAAACAGGAAAAGTCACGTGAAGCACTACAACAAGACTACATAGTCACGTCACTACAACAAGACTACACCTTCTGATGAAACAGTCACGTCACTACAACAAGACTCACATAGTCACGTCACGTACAACAAGACTACATCAACAGTCACGTCACTACAACAAGACTACATAGTCACGTCACTACAACAAGACTACATTGTCACGTCACTACAACAAG
This sequence comes from Cherax quadricarinatus, assembly GCF_038502225.1. Taxonomy (NCBI): domain Eukaryota; kingdom Metazoa; phylum Arthropoda; class Malacostraca; order Decapoda; family Parastacidae; genus Cherax; species Cherax quadricarinatus. The sequence goes on from NW_027195411.1 coordinate 127,434, forward strand.
ACTACACCTCACAGTCACGTCACTACAACAAGACTACATAGTCACGTCACTTCAACAAGACTACAGTCACGTCACTTCAACAAGACTACATAGTCACGTCACTACAACAAGACTACATAGTCACGTCACTACAACAAGACTACATAGTCACGTCACTACAACAAGACTACATAGTCACGTCACTACACCAAGTCACGTCACTACAACAAGACTACATTGTCACGTCACTACAACAAGACTACATAGTCACGTCACTACAACAACACTACATAGTCACGTCACTACAACAAGACTACATAGTCACGTCACTACAACAAGACTACACCTCACAGTCACGTCACTACAACAAGACTACATAGTCACGTCACTACAACAAGACTACATAGTCACGTCACTACAACAACACTACATAGTCACGTCACTACAACAAGACTACATAGTCACGTCACTACAACAAGACTACACCTCACAGTCACTACAACAAGACTCACGTCACTACAACAAGACTACATAGTCACGTCACTACAACAAGACTACATAGTCACGTCACTACAACAAGACTACATAGTCACGTCACTACAACAAGACTACATAGTCACGTCACTACAACAACACTACATAGTCACGTCACTAAAATAAGACTACATAGTCACGTCACTACAACAAGACTACATAGTCACGTCACTACAACAACACTACATAGTCACGTCACTACAACAAGACTACATAGTCACGTCACTACAACAAGACTACATAGTCACGTCACTACAACAACACTACATAGTCACGTCACTAGTCACGTCAGTACAACAAGACTACATAGTCACGTCACTACAACAAGACTACACCTCACAGTCACGTCACTACAACAAGACTACATAGTCACGTCACTACAACAAGACTACATAGTCACGTCACTACAACAAGACTACATAGTCACGTCACTACAACAACACTACATAGTCACGTCACTACAACAACACTACATAGTCACGTCACTACAACAAGACTACATAGTCACGTCACTACAACAACACTACATAGTCACGTCACTACAACAAGACTACATAGTCACGTCACTACAACAAGACTACATAGTCACGTCACTACAACAACACTACATAGTCACGTCACTACAACAAGACTACATAGTCACGTCACTACAACAAGACTACATAGTCACGTCACTACAACAAGACTACATAGTCACGTCACTACAACAAGACTACATAGTCACGTCACTACAACAAGACTACATAGTCACGTCACTACAACAAGTCACTACAAGACTACATAGTCACGTCACTACAACAAGACTACACTACACGTCACTACAACAACACTACATAGTCACGTCACTACAACAAGACTACATAGTCACGTCACTACAACAAGACTACATAGTTACGTCACTACAACAAGACTACATAGTCACGTCACTACAACAAGACTACAACAACACTACATAGTCACGTCACTACAACAAGACTACATAGTCACGTCACTACAACAAGACTACACCTCACAGTCACGTCACTACAACAAGACTACATAGTCACGTCACTACAACAAGACTACATAGTCACAGTCACGTCATTACAACAAGACTACATAGTCACGTCACTACAACAAGACTACACCTCACAGTCACGTCACTACAACAAGACTACATAGTCACGTCACTACAACAAGACTACACCTCACAGTCACGTCACTACAACAAGACTACATAGTCACGTCACTACAACAAGACTACACCTCACAGTCACGTCACTACAACAAGACTACATAGTCACGTCACTACAACAAGACTACACCTCACAGTCTCGTCACTACAACAAGACTACATAGTCACGTCACTACAACAAGACTACATAGTCACGTCACTACAACAAGACTACACCTCACTACAACAAGTCACGTCACTACAACAAGACTACATAGTCACGTCACTACAACAAGACTACATAGTCACGTCACTACAACAAGACTACATAGTCACGTCACTACAACAAGACTACTAGTCACGTCACTACAACAAGACTATAGTCACGTCACTACAACAAGACTACATAGTCACGTCACTACAACAAGACTACATAGTCACGTCACTACAACAAGACTACATAGTCACGTCACTACAACAAGACTACATAGTCACGTCACTACAACAAGACTACATAGTCACGTCACTACAACAAGACTACATAGTCACGTCACTACAACAAGACTACATAGTCACGTCACTACAACAAGACTACATAGTCACGTCACTACAACAAGACTACATAGTCACGTCACTACAACAAGACTACACCTCACAGTCACGTCACTACAACAAGACTACATAGTCACGTCACTACAACAAGACTACATAGTCACGTCACTACAACAAGACTACATAGTCACGTCACTACAACAAGACTACATAGTCACGTCACTACAACAAGACTACACCTAGTCACGTCACTACAACAAGACTACATAGTCGTCACTACAACAAGACTACTACATAGTCACGTCACTACAACAAGACTACATAGTCACGTCACTACAACAAGACTACATAGTCACGTCACTACAACAAGACTACACCTAGTCACGTCACTACAACAAGACTACATAGTCACGTCACTACAACAAGACTACATAGTCACGTCACTACAACAAGACTACATAGTCACGTCACTACAACAAGACTACACGTCACTACAACAAGACTACATAGTCACGTCACTACAACAAGACTACATAGTCACGTCACTACAACAAGACTACACGTCACTACAACAAGACTACATAGTCACGTCACTACAACAAGACTACATAGTCACGTCACTACAACAAGACTACACCTCAGTCACGTCACTACAACAAGACTACATAGTCACGTCACTACAACAAGACTACATAGTCACGTCACTACAACAAGACTACATAGTCACGTCACTACAACAAGACTACATAGTCACGTCACTGCAACAAGACTACATAGTCACGTCACTAAAACAAGACTACATAGTCACGTCACTACAACAAGACTACATAGTCACGTCACTACAACAAGACTACATAGTCACGTCACTACAACAAGACTACATAGTCACGTCACTACAACAAGACTACATAGTCACGTCACTACAACAAGACTACATAGTCACGTCACTACAACAAGACTACATAGTCACGTCACTACAACAAGACTACATAGTCACGTCACTACAACAAGACTACATAGTCACGTCACTACAACAAGACTACTTAGTCACGTCACTACAACAAGACTACATAGTCACGTCACTACAACAAGACTACATAGTCACGTCACTACAACAAGGCTACATAGTCACGTCACTTCAACAAGACTACATAGTCACGTCACTACAACAAGACTACATAGTCACGTCACTACAACAAGACTACATAGTCACGTCACTACAACAAGACTACATAGTCACGTCACTACAACAAGACTACATAGTCACGTCACTACAACAAGACTACATAGTCACGTCACTACAACAAGACTACATAGTCACGTCACTACAACAAGACTACATAGTCACGTCACTACAACAAGACTACATAGTCACGTCACTACAACAAGACTACATAGTCACGTCACTACAAAAAGACTACACCTCACAGTCACGTCACTACAACAAGACTACATAGTCACGTCACTACAACAAGACTACATAGTCACGTCACTACAACAAGACTACATAGTCACGTCACTACAACAAGACTACACCTCACAGTCACGTCACTACAACAAGACTACATAGTCACGTCACTACAACAAGACTACATAGTCACGTCACTACAACAAGACTACATAGTCACGTCACTACAACAAGACTACATAGTCACGTCACTACAACAAGACTACACCTCACAGTCACTTCACTACAACAAGACTACATAGTCACGTCACTACAACAAGACTACATAGTCACGTCACTACAACAAGACTACATAGTCACGTCACTACAACAAGACTACATAGTCACGTCACTACAACAAGACTACATAGTCACGTCACTACAAAAAGACTACACCTCACAGTCACGTCACTACAACAAGACTACATAGTCACGTCACTACAACAAGACTACACATAGTCACGTCACTACAACAAGACTACACCTCACAGTCACGTCACTACAACAAGACTACATAGTCACGTCACTACAACAAGACTACATAGTCACGTCACTACAACAAGACTACATAGTCACGTCACTACAACAAGACTACATAGTCACGTCACTACAACAAGACTACATAGTCACGTCACTACAACAAGACTACATAGTCACGTCACTACAACAAGACTACACCTCACAGTCACGTCACTACAACAAGACTACATAGCCACGTCACTACAACAAGACTACACCTCACAGTCTCGTCACTACAACAAGACTACATAGTCACGTCACTACAACAAGACTACATAGTCACGTCACTACAACAAGACTACACCTCACAGTCTCGTCACTACAACAAGACTACATAGTCACGTCACTACAACAAGACTACATAGTCACATCACTACAACAAGACTACATAGTCACGTCACTACAACAAGACTACATAGTCACGTCACTACAACAAGACTACATAGTCACGTCACTACAACAAGACTACATAGTCACGTCACTAAAACAAGTAGTCACGTCACTACAACAAGACTACATAGTCACGTCACTACAACAAGACTACACCTCACAGTCACGTCACTACAACAAGACTACATAGTCACGTCACTACAACAAGACTACATAGTCACGTCACTACAACAAGACTACATAGTCACGTCACTACAACAGTCAGTCACTACAACCTCACAGTCACGTCACTACAACAAGACTACATAGTCACGTCACTACAACAAGACTACATAGTCACGTCACTACAACAAGACTACACCTCACAGTCACGTCACTACAACAAGACTACATAGTCACGTCACTACAACAAGACTACATAGTCACGTCACTACAACAAGACTACATAGTCACGTCACTACAACAAGACTACATAGTCACGTCACTACAACAAGACTACATAGTCACGTCACTACAACAAGACTACATAGTCACGTCACTACAACAAGACTACATAGTCACGTCACTACAACAAGACTACATAGTCACGTCACTACAACAAGACTACATAGTCACGTCACTACAACAAGACTACATAGTCACGTCACTACAACAAGACTACATAGTCACGTCACTACAACAAGACTACATAGTCACGTCACTACAACAAGACTACACCTAGTCACGTCACTACAACAAGACTACATAGTCACGTCACTACAACAAGACGTCACTACAAGACTACATAGTCACGTCACTACAACAAGACTACATAGTCACGTCACTACAACAAGACTACATAGTCACGTCACTACAACAAGACTATACCTCACAGTCACGTCACTACAACAAGACTACATAGTCACGTCACTACAACAAGACTACATAGTCACGTCACTACAACAAGACTACATAGTCACGTCACTACAACAAGACTACATAGTCACGTCACTACAACAAGACTACATAGTCACGTCACTACAACAAGACTACATAGTCACGTCACTACAACAAGACTACATAGTCACGTCACTACAACAAGACTACATAGTCACGTCACTACAACAAGACTACATAGTCACGTCACTACAACAAGACTACATAGTCACGTCACTACAACAAAACTACATAGTCACGTCACTACAACAAGACTACATAGTCACGTCACTACAAGACTACATAGTCACGTCACTACAACAAGACTACATAGTCACGTCACTACAACAAGACTACATAGTCACGTCACTACAACAAGACTACATAGTCACGTCACTACAACAAGACTACAGCTACAAGTCACTACAAAAAGACTACATAGTCACGTCACTACAACAAGACTACATAGTCACGTCACTACAACAAGACTACACCTCACAGTCACGTCACTACAACAAGACTACATAGTCACGTCACTACAACAAGACTACATAGTCACGTCACTACAACAAGACTACATAGTCACGTCACTACAACAAGACTACATAGTCACGTCACTACAACAAGACTACATAGTCACGTCACTACAACAAGGCTACATAGTCACGTCACTTCAACAAGACTACATAGTCACGTCACTACAACAAGACTACATAGTCACGTCACTACAACAAGACTACATAGTCACGTCACTCACTACACCACAACACTACATAGTCACGACACCACAACAACACTACATAGTCACGTCACTAAAACAAGACTACATAGTCACGTCACTACAACAAGACTACATAGTCACGTCACTACAACAAGACTACATAGTCACGTCACTACAACAAGACTACATAGTCACGTCACTACAACAAGACTACATAGTCAAGTCACTACAACAAGACTACATAGTCACGTCACTACAACAAGACTACACACTAGTCACGTCACTACAACAAGACTACATAGTCACGTCACTACAACAAGACTACATAGTCACGTCACTACAACAAGACTACATAGTCACGTCACTACAACAAGACTACATAGTCACGTCACTACAACAAGACTACATAGTCACGTCACTACAACAAGACTAGTCACGTCACTACAACAAGACATAGTCACGTCACTACAACAAGACTACATAGTCACGTCACTACAACAAGACTACATAGTCACGTCACTACAACAAGACTACATAGTCACGTCACTACAACAAGACTACATAGTCACGTCACTACAACAAGACTACATAGTCACGTCACTACAACAAGACTACATAGTCACGTCACTACAACAAGACTACATAGTCACGTCACTACAACAAGACTACATAGTCACGTCACTACAACAAGACTACACCTCACAGTCACGTCACTACAACAAGACTACATAGTCACGTCACTACAACAAGACTACATAGTCACGTCACTACAACAAGACTACATAGTCACGTCACTACAACAAGACTACATAGTCACGTCACTACAACAAGACTACATAGTCACGTCACTACAGCAAGACTACATAGTCACGTCACTACAACAAGACTACATACACGTCACTACAACACGTCACAGTCACGTCACTACAACAAGACTACATAGTCACGTCACTACAACAAGACTACATAGTCACGTCACTAAAACAAGACTACATAGTCACGTCACTACAACAAGACTACATAGTCACGTCACTACAACAAGACTACATAGTCACGTCACTACAACAAGACTACAGAGAAACTTCACTACAACGAGACTACACCTAGTCATGTCACTACAACAAGACTACATAGTCACGTCACTACAACAAGACTACATAGTCACGTCACTACAACAAGACTACATAGTCACGTCACTACAACAAGACTACATAGTCACGTCACTACAACAAGACTACACCTCACAGTCACGTCACTACAACAAGACTACATAGTCACGTCACTACAACAAGACTACACGTCACTACAACAAGACTACATAGTCACGTCACTACAACAAGACTACATAGTCACGTCACTTCAACAAGACTACATAGTCACGTCACTACAACAAGACTACATAGTCACGTCACTACAACAAGACTACATAGTCACGTCACTACAACAAGACTACATAGTCACGTCACTACAACAAGACTACATAGTCACGTCACTACAACAAGCCTACATAGTCACGTCACTACAACAAGACTACACGTCACTAGTCACGTCACTACAACAAGACTACATAGTCACGTCACTACAACAAGACTACATAGTCACGTCACTACAACAAGACTACACGTCACTACAACAAGTCACGTCACTACAACAAGACTACATAGTCACGTCACTACAACAAGACTACATAGTCACGTCACTACAACAAGACTACATAGTCACGTCACTACAACAAGACTACATAGTCACGTCACTACAACAAGACTACATAGTCACGTCACTACAACAAGACTACATAGTCACGTCACTACAACAAGACTACATAGTCACGTCACTACAACAAGACTACATAGTCACGTCACTACAACAAGACTACATAGTCACGTCACTACAACAAGACTACATAGTCACGTCACTACAACAAGACTACATAGTCACGTCACTACAACAAGACTACATAGTCACGTCACTACAACAAGACTACACCTCACAGTCACGTCACTACAACAAGACTACATAGTCACGTCACTACAACAAGACTACATAGTCACGTCACTACAACAAGACTACATAGTCACGTCACTACAACAAGACTACATAGTCACGTCACTACATCAACACTACATAGTCACGTCACTACAACAAGACCACATAGTCACGTCACTACAACAAGACTACATAGTCACGTCACTAAAACAAGACTACATAGTCACGTCACTACAACAAGACTACATAGTCACGTCACTACAACAAGACTACATAGTCACGTCACTGCAACAAGACTACATAGTCACGTCACTACAACAAGACTACATAGTCACGTCACTACAACAAGACTACATAGTCACGTCACTACAACAAGACTACATAGTCACGTCACTACAACAAGACTACACCTCACAGTCACGTCACTACAACAAGTCACGTCACTGCAACAAGACTACATAGTCACGACACTACAACAAGACTACATAGTCACGTCACTACAACAAGACTACATAGTCACGTCACTACAACAAGACTACATAGTCACGTCACTACAACAAGACTACATAGTCACGTCACTACAACAAGACTACATAGTCACGTCACTACAACAAGACTACATAGTCACGTCACTACAACAAGACTACATAGTCACGTCACTACAACAAGACTACATAGTCACGTCACTAGAACAAGACTACACAACAAGACTCACAGTCACGTCACTACAACAAGACTACATAGTCACGTCACTACAACAAGACTACATAGTCACGTCACTACAACAAGACTACACGTCACTACAACAAGACTACATAGTCACGTCACTACAACAAGACTACATAGTCACGTCACTACAACAAGACTACATAGTCACGTCACTACAACAAGACTACATAGTCACGTCACTACAACAAGACTACACCTCACAGTCCCGTCACTACAACAAGACTACATAGTCACGTCACTACAACAAGACTACATAGTCTCGTCACTACAACAAGACTACATAGTCACGTCACTACAACAAGACTACATAGTCACGTCACTACAACAAGACTACATAGTCACGTCACTACAACAAGACTACATAGTCACGTCACTACAACAAGACTACATAGTCACGTCACTACAACAAGACTACATAGTCACGTCACTACAACAAGACTACATAGTCACGTCACTACAACAAGACTACATAGTCACGTCACTACAACAAGACTACATAGTCACGTCACTACAACAAGACTACATAGTCACGTCACTACAACAAGACTACACCTCACAGTCACGTCACTACAACAAGACTACATAGTCACGTCACTACAACAAGACTACATAGTCACGTCACTACAACAAGACTACATAGTCACGTCACTACAACAAGACTACATAGTCACGTCACTACAACAAGACTACACCTCACAGTCACGTCACTACAACAAGACTACATAGTCACGTCACTACAACAAGACTACATAGTCACGTCACTACAACAAGACTACATAGTCACGTCACTACAACAATACAACACCACATAGTCACGTCACTACAACAAGACTACATAGTCACGTCACTACAACAAGACTACTAGTCACGTCACTACAACAAGACTACATAGTCACGTCACTACAACAAGACTACATAGTCACGTCACTACAACAAGACTACATAGTCACGTCACTACAACAAGACTACATAGTCACGTCACGTACAACAGACTACATAGTCACGTCACTACAACAAGACTACATAGTCACGTCACTACAACAAGACTACATAGTCACGTCACTACAACAAGACTACATAGTCACGTCACTACAACAAGACTACATAGTCACGTCACTACAACAAGACTACATAGTCACGTCACTACAACAAGACTACACCTCACAGTCACGTCACTACAACAAGACTACATAGTCACGTCACTACAACAAGACTACATAGTCACGTCACTACAACAAGACTACACGTCACTACAACAAGACTACATAGTCACGTCACTACAACAAGACTACACCTCACAGTCACGTCACTACAACAAGACTACATAGTCACGTCACTACAACAAGACTACATAGTCACGTCACTACAACAAGACTACACCTCACAGTCACGTCACTACAACAAGACTACATAGTCACGTCACTACAACAAGACTACACCTAGTCACGTCAACACAACAAGACTACATAGTCACGTCACTACAACAAGACTACATAGTCACGTCACTACAACAAGACTACATAGTCACGTCACTACAACAAGACTACATAGTCACGTCACTACAACAAGACTACACCTCACAGTCCCGTCACTACAACAAGACTACATAGTCACGTCACTACAACAAGACTACATAGTCACGTCACTACAACAAGACTACATAGTCACGTCACTACAACAAGACTACATAGTCACGTCACTACAACAAGACTACATAGTCACAGTCACGTCACTACAACAAGACTACATAGTCACGTCACTACAACAAGACTACATAGTCACGTCACTGTAACAAGACTACATAGTCACGTCACTAAAACAAGACTACATAGTCACGTCACTACAACAAGACTACACCTCACAGTCACGTCACTACATAGTCACGTCACTACTACAAGACTACATAGTCACGTCACTACAACAAGACTACATAGTCACGTCACTACAACAAGACTACATAGTCACGTCACTACAACAAGACTACATAGTCACGTCACTGCAACAAGACTACATAGTCACGTCACTACAACAAGACGTCACTACAACATAGTCACGTCACTACAACAAGACTACATAGTCACGTCACTACAACAAGACTACATTGTCACGTTACTACAACAAGACTACATAGTCACGTCACTACAACAAGACAACATAGTCACGTCACTACAACAAGACTACATAGTCACGTCACTTAAACAAGACTACTAGTCACATAGTCACTACAACAAGACTACATAGTCACGTCACTACAACAAGACTACATAGTCACGTCACTACAACAAGACTACATAGTCACGTCACTACAACAAGACTACATAGTCACGTCACTACAACAAGACTACATAGTCACAGTCACGTCACTACAACAAGACTACATAGTCACGTCACTACAACAAGACTACATAGTCACGTCACTACAACAAGACTACATAGTCACGTCACTACAACAAGACTACATAGTCACGTCACTACAACAAGACTACACCTCACAGTCACGTCACTACAACAAGACTACATAGTCACGTCACTACAACAAGACTACATAGTCACGTCACTACAACAAGACTACATAGTCACGTCACTACAACAAGACTACATAGTCACGTCACTACAACAAGACTACATAGTCACGTCACTACAACAAGACTACATAGTCACGTCAAGACTACATAGTCACGTCACTAAAACAAGACTACAGAGTCACGTCACTACAACAAGACTACATAGTCACGTCACTACAACAAGACTACATTGTCACTACACGTCACTACAACAAGTCACGTCACTACAAGACTACATAGTCACGTCACTACAACAAGACTACATAGTCACGTCACTACAACAAGACTACATAGTCACGTCACTACAACAAGACTACATAGTCACGTCACTACAACAAGACTACTAGTCACGTCACTACAACAAGACTACACGTCACTACAACAAGACTACATAGTCACGTCACTACAACAAGACTACATAGTCACGTCACTACAACAAGACTACAGTCACGTCACTAGTCACGTCACTACAACAAGACTACATAGTCACGTCACTACAACAAGACTACATAGTCACGTCACTACAACAAGACTACACCTCACAGTCACGTCACTACAACAAGACTACATAGTCACGTCACTACAACAAGACTACATAGTCACGTCACTACAACAAGACTACATAGTCACGTCACTACAACAACACTACATAGTCACGTCACTAAAATAAGACTACATAGTCACGTCACTACAACAAGACTACATAGTCACGTCACTACAACAACACTACATAGTCACGTCACTCGAAGAAGACTACACTACACGACACTACAACAACACTACATAGTCACGTCACTACAACAAGACTACATAGTCACGTCACTACAACAAGACTACATAGTCACGTCACTACAACAACACTACATAGTCACGTCACTACAACAAGACTACATAGTCACGTCACTACAACAAGACTACATAGTCACGTCACTACAACAAGACTACATAGTCACGTCACTACAACAAGACTACATAGTCACGTCACTACAACAAGACTACATAGTCACGTCACTACAACAAGACTACATAGTCACGTCACTACAACAAGACTACATAGTCACGTCAGTCAACAAGACTACACACGTACAACAAGACTACATAGTCACGTCACTACAACAAGACTACATAGTCACGTCACTACAACAAGACTACATAGTCACGTCACTACAACAAGACTACATAGTCACGTCACTACAACAAGACTACTAGTCACGTCACTACAACAAGACTACTCACGTCACACAAGACTACCTAGTCACGTCACTACAACAAGACTACATAGTCACGTCACTACAACAAGACTACATAGTCACGTCACTACAACAAGACTACATAGTCACGTCACTACAACAAGACTACATAGTCACGTCACTACAACAAGACTACATAGTCACGTCACTACAACAAGACTACATAGTCACGTCACTACAACAAGACTACATAGTCACGTCACTACAACAAGACTACATAGTCACGTCACTACAACAAGACTACATAGTCACGTCACTACAACAAGACATAGTCACACTACAACAAGACTACATAGTCACGTCACTACAACAAGACTACATAGTCACGTCACTACAACAAGACTACATAGTCACGTCACTACAACAAGACTACATAGTCACGTCACTACAACAAGACTACATAGTCACGTCACTACAACAAGACTACATAGTCACGTCACTACAACAAGACTACACGTCACTAGTCACGTCACTACAACAAGACTACATAGTCACGTCACTACAACAAGACAACAAGTCACGTCACTACAACAAGACTACACGTCACTAGTCACGTCACTACAACAAGACTAGTCACATAGTCCCGTCACTACAACAAGACTACATAGTCACGTCACTACAACAAGACTACATAGTCACGTCACTACAACAAGACTACATAGTCACGTCACTACAACAAGACTACGTAGTCACGTCACTACAACAAGACTACATAGTCACGTCACTACAACAAGACTACATAGTCACGTCACTACAACAAGACTACATAGTCACGTCACTACAACAAGACTACATAGTCACGTCACTACAACAAGACTACGTAGTCACGTCACTACAACAAGACTACATAGTCACGTCACTACAACAAGACTACATAGTCACGTCACTACAACAAGACTACATAGTCACGTCACTACAACAAGACTACATAGTCACGTCACTACAACAAGACTACATAGTCACGTCACTACAACAAGACTACATAGTCACGTCACTACAACAAGACTACATAGTCACGTCACTACAACAAGACTACAGTCAGTCACTACAACAAGACTACATAGTCACGTCACTACAACAAGACTACACGTCACTAGTCACGTCACTACAACAAGACTACATAGTCACGTCACTACAACAAGACTAAATAGTCACGTCACTACAACAAGACTAAATAGTCACGTCACTACAACAAGACTACATAGTCACGTCACTACAACAAGACAACAGTCACGTCACTACAACAAGACTACATAGTCACGTCACTACAACAAGACTACATAGTCACGTCACTACACACAACGACTACACAAGACTACATAGTCACGTCACTACAACAAGACTACATAGTCACGTCACTACAACAAGACTACATAGTCACGTCACTACAACAAGACTACACGTCACTAGTCACGTCACTACAACAAGACTACACAAGACTAGTCACGTCACTACAACAAGACTACATAGTCACGTCACTACAACAAGACTACAAAGTCACGTCACTACAACAAGACTACATAGTCACGTCACTACAACAAGACTACATACACGTCACTAGTCACGTCACTACAACAAGACTACATATTCACGTCACTACAACAAGACTACATAGTCACGTCACTACAACAAGACTACAAAGTCACGTCACTACAACAAGACTACATAGTCACGTCACTACAACAAGACTACATAGTCACGTCACTACAACAAGACTACATAGTCACGTCACTACAACAAGACTACACTAGTCACGTCACTACAACAAGACTACATAGTCACGTCACTGCAACAAGACTACATAGTCACGTCACTACAACAAGACTACATATTCACGTCACTACAACAAGACTACATAGTCACGTCACTACAACAAGACTACATAGTCACGTCACTACAACAAGACTACATAGTCACGTCACTACAACAAGACTACATAGTCACGTCACTACAACAAGACTACATAGTCACGTCACTACAACAAGACTACATAGTCACGTCACTACAACAAGACTACATAGTCACGTCACTACAACAAGACTACACGTCACTACAACAAGTCAGTCACGTCACTACAACAAGACTACATAGTCACGTCACTACAACAAGACTACATAGTCACGTCACTACAACAAGACTACATAGTCACGTCACTACAACAAGACTACATAGTCACGTCACTACAACAAGACTACATAGTCACGTCACTACAACAAGACTACATAGTCACGTCACTACAACAAGACTACATAGTCACGTCACTACAACAAGACTACATAGTCACGTCACTACAACAAGACTAGTCACGTCACTACAACAAGACTACATAGTCACGTCACTACAACAAGACTACATAGTCACGTCACTACAACAAGACTACATAGTCACGTCACTACAACAAGACTACATAGTCACGTCACTACAACAAGACTACATAGTCACGTCACTACAACAAGACTACATAGTCACGTCACTACAACAAGACTACATAGTCACGTCACTACAACAAGACTACATAGTCACGTCACTACAACAAGACTACATAGTCACGTCACTACAACAAGACTACATAGTCACGTCACTACAACAAGACTACATAGTCACGTCACTACAACAAGACTACATAGTCACGTCACTACAACAAGACTACACTAGTCACACATAGTCACGTCACTACAACAAGACTACATAGTCACGTCACTACAACAAGACTACATAGTCACGTCACTACAACAAGACTACATAGTCACGTCACTACAACAAGACTACATAGTCACGTCACTACAACAAGACTACACCTCACAGTCACGTCACTACAACAAGACTACATAGTCACGTCACTACAACAAGACTACATAGTCACGTCACTACAACAAGACTACATAGTCACGTCACTACAACAAGACTACATAGTCACGTCACTACAACAAGACTACACGTCACTACAACAAGACTACAGAGTCACGTCACTACAACAAGACGACATAGTCACGTCACTACAACAAGACTACATAGTCACGTCACTACAACAAGACTACATAGTCACGTCACTACAACAAGACTACATAGTCACGTCACTACAACAAGACTACATAGTCACGTCACTACAACAAGACTACATAGTCACGTCACTACAACAAGACTACATAGTCACGTCACTAGTCACGTCACTACAACAAGACTACATAGTCACGTCACTACAACACGACTACATAGTCACGTCACTACAACAAGACTACATAGTCACGTCACTACAACAAGACTACATAGTCACGTCACTACAACAAGACTACATAGTCACGTCACTACAACAAGACTACATAGTCACGTCACTACAACAAGACTACATAGTCACGTCACTACAACAAGACTACTAGTCACGTCACTAGTCACGTCACTACAACAAGACTACATAGTCACGTCACTACAACAAGACTACATAGTCACGTCACTACAACAAGACTACATAGTCACGTCACTACAACAAGACTACATAGTCACGTCACTACAACAAGACTACATAGTCACGTCACTACAACAAGACTACATAGTCACGTCACTACAACAAGACTACATAGTCACGTCACTACAACAAGACTACATAGTCACGTCACTACAACAAGACTACATAGTCACGTAACTACAACAAGACTACAGATCACGTCACTACAACAAGACTACATAGTCACGTCACTACAACAAGACTACACGTCACAACAACAATAATACATAGTCACGTCACTACAACAAGACTACATAGTCACGTCACTACAACAAGACTACATAGTCACGTCACTACAACAAGACTACATAGTCACGTCACTACAACAAGACTACATAGTCACGTCACTACAACAAGACTACATAGTCACGTCACTACAACAAGACTACATAGTCCCGTCACTACAACAAGACTACATAGTCACGTCACTACAACAAGACTACATAGTCACGTCACTACAACAAGACTACATAGTCACGTCACTACAACAAGACTACATAGTCACGTCACTACAACAAGACTACATAGTCACGTCACTACAACAAGACTACATAGTCACGTCACTACAACAAAACTACATAGTCACGTCACTACAACAAGACTACATAGTCACGTCACTACAAGACTACATAGTCACGTCACTACAACAAGACTACACCTCACAGTCACGTCACTACAACAAGACTACATAGTCACGTCACTACAACAAGACTACATAGTCACGTCACTACAACAAGACTACATAGTCACGTCACTACAACAAGACTACATAGTCACGTCACTACAACAAGACTACATAGTCACGTCACTACAACAAGACTACATAGTCACGTCACTACAACAAGACTACACGTCACTACAACAAGTCACGTCACTACAACAAGACTACATAGTCACGTCACTACAACAAGACTACATAGTCACGTCACTACAACAAGACTACATAGTCACGTCACTACAACAACACTACATAGTCACGTCACTACAACAAGACTACATAGTCACGTCACTACAACAACACTACATAGTCACGTCACTACAACAAGACTACATAGTCACGTCACTAAAACAAGACTACACCTCACAGTCAGGTCACTACAACAAGACTACATAGTCACGTCACTACAACAAGACTACATAGTCACGTCATTACATCAACACTACATAGTCACGTCACTACAACAAGACTACATAGTCACGTCACTACAACAAGACTACACCTCACAGTCACGTCACTACAACAAGACTACATAGTCACGTCACTACAACAAGACTACATAGTCACGTCACTACAACAAGACTACAGAGTCACGTACAACAAGACTACATAGTCACGTCACTACAACAAGACTACATAGTCACTACACACTCACACTAGTCACGTCACTACAACAAGACTACATAGTCACGTCACTACAACAAGACTACATAGTCACGTCACTACAACAAGACTACACCTAGTCACGTCACTACAACAAGACTACATAGTCACGTCACTAAAACAAGACTACATAGTCACGTCACTACAACAAGACTACATAGTCACGTCACTACAACAAGACTACACCTAGTCACGTCACTACAACAAGACTAGTCACGTCACTACAACAAGACTACATAGTCACGTCACTACAACAAGACTACATAGTCACGTCACTACAACAAGACTACACAAGACTAGTCACGTCACTACAACAACACTACATAGTCACGTCACTACAACAACACTACATAGTCACGTCACTACAACAAGACTACATAGTCACGTCACTACAACAACACTACATAGTCACGTCATTACAACAAGACTACATAGTCACGTCACTACAACAAGACTACATAGTCACGTCACTACAACAAACATAGTCACGTCACTACAACAAGACTACATAGTCACGTCACTACAACAAGACTACACCTCACAGTCACGTCACTACAACAAGACTACATAGTCACGTCACTACAACAAGACTACATAGTCACGTCACTACAACAAGACTACATAGTCACGTCACTACAACAAGGCTACATAGTCACGTCACTTCAACAAGACTACACGTCACTAGTCCCGTCACTACAACAAGACTACATAGTCACGTCACTACAACAAGACTACATAGTCACGTCACTACAACAAGACTACATAGTCACGTCACTACAACAAGACTACATAGTCACGTCACTACAACAAGACTACATAGTCACGTCACTACAACAAGACTACATAGTCACGTCACTACAACAAGACTACATAGTCACGTCACTACAACAAGACTACATAGTCTCGTCACTACAACAAGACTACATAGTCACGTCACTACAACAAGACTACATAGTCACGTCACTACAACAAGACTACATAGTCACGTCACTACAACAAGACTACATAGTCACGTCACTACAACAAGACTACATAGTCACGTCACTACAACAAGACTACTAGTCACGTCACTACAACAAGACTACATAGTCACGTCACTAGAACAAGACTACATAGTCACGTCACTACAACAAGACTACATAGTCACGTCACTACAACAAGACTACATAGTCACGTCACTACAACAAGACTACAGTCACGTCACTACAACAAGACTACATAGTCACGTCACTACAACAAGACTACTACATAGTCACGTCACTACAACAAGACTACATAGTCACGTCACTACAACAAGACTACATAGTCACGTCACTACAACAAGACTACATAGTCACGTCACTACAACAAGACTACATTGTCACGTCACTACAACAAGACTACACCTAGTCACGTCACTACAACAAGACTACATAGTCACGTCACTACAACAAGACTACATAGTCACGTCACTACAACAAGACTACATAGTCACGTCACTACAACAAGACTACATAGTCACGTCACTACAACAAGACTACATAGTCACGTCACTACAACAAGACTACATAGTCACGTCACTACAACAAGACTACATAGTCACGTCACTACAACAAGACTACATAGTCACGTCACTACAACAAGACTACATAGTCACGTCACTACAACAAGACTACATAGTCACGTCACTACAACAAGACTACATAGTCACGTCACTACAACAAGACTACATAGTCACGTCACTACAACAAGACTACATAGTCACGTCACTACAACAAGACTACACCTCACAGTCACGTCACTACAACAAGACTACATAGTCACGTCACTACAACAAGACTACATAGTCACGTCACTACAACAAGACTACATAGTCACGTCACTACATAGTCACGTCACTACAACAAGACTACATAGTCACGTCACTACAACAAGACTACATAGTCACGTCACTACAACAAGACTACATAGTCACGTCACTACAACAAGACTACATAGTCACGTCACTACAACAAGACTACATAGTCACGTCACTACAACAAGACTACATAGTCACGTCACTACAACAAGACTACATAGTCACGTCACTACAACAAGACTACATAGTCACGTCACTACAACAAGACTACATAGTCACGTCACTACAACAAGACTACATAGTCACGTCACTACAACAAGACTACATAGTCACGTCACTACAACAAGACTACATAGTCACGTCACTACAACAAGACTACATAGTCACGTCACTACAACAAGACTACATAGTCACGTCACTACAACAAGACTACATAGTCACGTCACTACAACAAGACTACATAGTCACGTCACTACAACAAGACTACATAGTCACGTCACTACAACAAGACTACATAGTCACGTCACTACAACAAGACTACACCTCACAGTCACGTCACTACAACAAGACTACATAGTCACGTCACTACAACAAGACTACATAGTCACGTCACTACAAGAAGACTACACGTCTTAGTCACGTCACTACAACAAGACTACATAGTCACGTCACTACAACAAGACTACATAGTCACGTCACTACAACAAGACTACATAGTCACGTCACTACAACAAGACTACATAGTCACGTCACTACAACAAGACTACATAGTCACGTCACTACAACAAGACTACATAGTCACGTCACTACAACAAGACTACATAGTCACGTCACTACAACAAGACTACATAGTCACGTCACTACAACAAGACTACATAGTCACGTCACTACAACAAGACTACATAGTCACGTCACTACAACAAGACTACAACGACACGTCACTACAACAAGACTACAAAGTCACGTCACTACAACAACACTACACCTCACAGTCACGTCACTACAACACTACAGTCACGTCACTACAACAAGACGACATACTCACGTCACTACAACAAGACTACATAGTCACGTCACTAAAACAAGACTACATAGTCACGTCACTACAACAAGACTACATAGTCACGTCACTACAACAAGACTACATAGTCACGTCACTACAACAAGACTACATAGTCACGTCACTACAACAAGACTACATAGTCACGTCACTACAACAAGACTACATAGTCACGTCACTACAACAAGACTACATAGTCACGTCACTACAACAAGACTACATAGTCACGTCACTACAACAAGACTACATAGTCACGTCACTACAACAAGACTACATAGTCACGTCACTACAACAAGACTACATAGTCACGTCACTACAACAAGACTACATAGTCACGTCACTACAACAAGACTACATAGTCACGTCACTACAACAAGACTACATAGTCACGTCACTACAACAAGACTACATAGTCACGTCACTACAACAAGACTACACCTCACAGTCACGTCACTACAACAAGACTACATAGTCACGTCACTACAACAAGACTACATAGTCACATCACTACAACAAGACTACATAGTCACGTCACTACAACAAGACAGTCACGTCACTACAACAAGTCACGTCACTACAACAAGACTACTAGTCACGTCACTAGTCATAGTCACTCACTACAACAAGACTACATAGTCACGTCACTACAACAAGACTACATAGTCACGTCACTACAACAAGACTACATAGTCACGTCACTACAACAAGACTACATAGTCACGTCACTACAACAAGACTACATAGTCACGTCACTACAACAAGACTACACTAGTCACGTCACTACAACAAGACTACATAGTCACGTCACTACAACAAGACTACATAGTCACGTCACTACAACAAGACTACATAGTCACGTCACTACAACAAGACTACACCTCACAGTCACGTCACTACAACTAGACTACATAGTCACGTCACTACAACAAGACTACATAGTCACGTCACTACAACAAGACTACATAGTAGTCACGTCACTACTACAACAAGACTACATAGTCACGTCACTACAACTAGACTATATAGTCACGTCACCACAACTACACTTCATAGTCACGTCAATACAACAACACTTCATAGTCACGTCACTACAACAAGACTACATAGTCACGTCACTACAACAAGACTACATAGTCACGTCACTACAACAAGACTACATAGTCACGTCACTACAACAAGACTACATAGTCACGTCACTACAACAAGACTACATAGTCACGTCACTACAACAAGACTACATAGTCACGTCACTACAACAAGACTACATAGTCACGTCACTACAACAAGACTACATAGTCACGTCACTACAACAAGACTACATAGTCACGTCACTACAACAAGACTACATAGTCACGTCACTACAACAAGACTACATAGTCACGTCACTACAACAAGACATAGTACACTAGTCACGTCACTACAACAAGACTACATAGTCACGTCACTACAAGTCACGTCACTACAACTACAACAAGACTACATAGTCACGTCACTACAACAAGACTACATAGTCACGTCACTACAACAAGACTACATAGTCACGTCACTACAACAAGACTACATAGTCACGTCACTACAACAAGACTACATAGTCACGTCACGACAACAAGACTACAGAGTCACGTCACTTCAACAAGACTACGTCACTACAACAAGTCACGTCACTACAACAAGACTACATAGTCACGTCACTACAACAAGACTACATAGTCACGTCACTACAACAAGACTACATAGTCACGTCACTACAACAAGACTACACCTCACAGTCACGTCACTACAACAAGACTACATAGTCACGTCACTACAACAAGACTACATAGTCACGTCACTACAACAAGACTACATAGTCACGTCACTACAACAAGACTACATAGTCACGTCACTACAACAAGACTACATAGTCACGTCACTACAACAAGACTACACCTCACTGTCACGTCACTACAACAAGACTACACCTCACTGTCACGTCACTACAACAAGACTACATAGTCACGTCACTACAACAAGGCTACATAGTCATGTCACTTCAACAAGACTACATAGTCACGTCACTAGAACAAGACTACATAGTCACGTCACTACAACAAGACTACATAGTCACGTCACTAAAACAAGACTACATAGTCACGTCACTACAACAAGACTACATAGTCACGTCACTACAACAAGACTACATAGTCACGTCACTCACGTCACTACAACAAGACATAGTCACGTCACTACAACAAGAGACTACATAGTCACGTCACTACAACAAGACTACACCTCACAGTCACGTCACTACAACAGGACTACACCTCACAGTCCCGTCACTACAACAAGACTACACCTCACAGTCACGTCACTACAACAAGACTACATAGTCACGTCACTACAACAAGACTACATAGTCACGTCACTACAACAAGACTACATAGTCACGTCACTACAACAAGACTACATAGTCACGTCACTACAACAAGACTACATAGTCCGTCACTACAACAAGACTACCTCACAGTCACGTCACTACAACAAGACTACATAGTCACGTCACTACAACAAGACTACATAGTCACGTCACTACAACAAGACTACATAGTCACGTCACTACAACAAGACTACATAGTCACGTCACTCAAGACTACTCACAGTCACGTCACTACAACAAGACTACATAGTCACGTCACTACAACAAAACTACATAGTCACGTCACTACAACAAGACTACATAGTCACGTCACTACAAGACTACATAGTCACGTCACTACAACAAGACTACACCTCACAGTCACGTCACTACAACAAGACTACATAGTCACGTCACTACAACAAGACTACATAGTCACGTCACTACAACAAGTCACGTCACTACAACAAGACTACACGTCACTACAACAAGACTACATAGTCACGTCACTACAACAAGACTACATAGTCACGTCACTACAACAAGACTACATAGTCACGTCACTCTACATAGTCAACAAGACTACATAGTCATGTCACTACAACAAGACTACATAGTCACGTCACTACAACAAGACTACATAGTCACGTCACTACAACAAGACTACATAGTCTCGTCACTACAACAAGACTACATAGTCACGTCACTACAACAAGACTACATAGTCACGTCACTACAACAAGACTACATAGTCACGTCACTACAACAAGACTACATACACGTCACTACAACAAGACTACACCTCACAGTCACGTCACTACAACAAGTCACGTCACTACAACAAGACTACACCTAGTCACGTCACTACAACAAGACTACATAGTCACGTCACTACAACAAGACTACATAGTCACGTCACTACAACAAGACTACATAGTCACGTCACGTCACTACAACAAGACTACAGTCACGTCACTACAACAAGACTACATAGTCACGTCACTACAACAAGACTACATAGTCTCGTCACTACAACAAGACTACACCTCACAGTCACGTCACTACAACAAGACTACATAGTCACGTCACTACAACAAGACTACACCTCACAGTCCCGTCACTACAACAAGACTACATAGTCACGTCACTACAACAAGACTACATAGTCACGTCACTACAACAAGACTACATAGTCACGTCACTACAACAAGACTACACCTCACAGTCACGTCACTACAACAAGACTACATAGTCACGTCACTACAACAAGACTACATAGTCACGTCACTACAACAAGACTACACAAGACTAGTCACGTCACTACAACAAGACTACATAGTCACGTCACTACAACAAGACTACACATAGTCACGTCACTACAACACGTCACTACAACAAGACTACATAGTCACGTCACTACAACAACACTACATAGTCACGTCACTACAACAAGACTACATAGTCACGTCACTACAACAAGACTACATAGTCACGTCACTACAACAACACTACATAGTCACGTCACTACAACAAGACTACATAGTCACGTCACTACAACAAGACTACACCTCACAGTCACGTCACTACAACAAGACTACATAGTCACGTCACTACAACAAGACTACATAGTCACGTCACTACAACAAGACTACATAGTCACGTCACTACAACAAGACTACATAGTCACGTCACTACAACAAGACTACACCTCACAGTCACGTCACTACAACAAGACTACATAGTCACGTCACTACAACAAGACTACACCTCACAGTCACGTCACTACAACAAGACTACATAGTCACGTCACTACAACAAGACTACACCTCACAGTCACGTCACTACAACAAGACTACATAGTCACGTCACTACAACAAGACTACATAGTCACGTCACTCAGCAAGACTACCGGTCACGTCTCAACAAGACTACATAAGTCAGTCACTACCAACAAGTACATAGTCACGTCACTACAACAAGACTACATGGATCCGTCACTGCAACAAGACTGCATAGTACGTCACTCAACAAGACTACATAGTCCCGTCACTGCAACAGACTGCATAGTCACGTCACTGCAACAGACTACATAAGATCGTCACTACAACAAGACTACATCAGTCGTCACTACAACAAGACTACATAGTCCGTCACTGCAACAAGACTACATGGTCGTCACGTGCAAGCAAGACTACATAGTAACGTCACTACAACAAGACTACACCTAGTCACGTCCCGCTGGACTACATAGTCACCGTCAACTGCAACTACAGGTCACGTCACTCAAGACCCATAGTCACGTCACTGCAACGACTACATAGGTCCCCGTCCTACAAAACGAGACTGCATGTCACGTCACTGCAACAAGACTACACCTCACGGTCACGTCACTACAGCAAGACTGCATGGTCGTCCCAACAACAAGCTCTTAGTTACGTCTACAACAAGACTGCATAGTCCGTCACTACAACAAGCTACATAGTGCGTCACTTCAACAAGACTTACATAGTCCACGTCACTACAACAAGAACTACATAGTCACGTCACTACAACAAGACTACATAGTCCGTCCGCAACCAAGACTGCCAGTCACGTCACTACAACAAGACTACACCTCAGGTCGTCACTGCAACAGAGACTCCATAGTACGTCACTACAACAAGACTACATAGTCACGTCACTAACAAGACTACACCTCACAGTCCGTCACTACAACAAGACTACATCACAGTCACGTCACTACAACAAGACTACGTAAGTCACGTCACTACAGGCAGACCACCTCCACGGTCACGTCACTACAACAAGACTACACAGTCGTCACTAACAACAAGACTACCTCACAGTCACGTCACTACAACAAGACTACTAGGTTCTCCCGTCCACTACAACAAGACTACACCTCAGTCACGTCACTACAACAAGAATGCGGTGTCGCGCTGCACCTAGTCACGTCACTACAATAGACTAACAGCCACGTCACGTCGGTTACTATCAACAAGACTCATAGTGCGTCATACTAACAAGACTACATAGTCACGTCACAATCAACAAGTTCTGCAGTCACGTCACTACAACCTATAAGTCTCACCTACAATAGACCACATAGTCACGTCACTGCAACAAGACTACATAGTCACGTCGCACAACAAGACTATGATGCGTCACTGCAACAAGACTGCATAGTGCGTCACTGGCAGCCCCACGTGGTGCGTGCTCACGACAATTCACAGTGCGTCCTTTCGCCGAGACACATGGTCACGTCACTTCCAGCAAGACTACATAGTCCGCGTCACTGCAACGGACTGCATAGTCACGTCACTACAACAAGACTGCATAGTCCGTCCGCTACAACAAGACTCTATAGTCACGTCACTACAACAAGACTACATAGTCGTCACTACAACAAGACTGCATAGTCACGTCACTGCAGCAAGACATCGGTCATTATAATAAGACTACACCTCACGGTCACGTCACTGCAACAAAATGCACGGTCCGCGTTACTGCAACAGAGACTGCGGTCACGTTACTGCAGCAAGACTGCATAGTCGTCACTACAGCAAGACTGCCTCACTGTCACGTCTGCTACAGCAAGAATGCATGGTCGTCCACTGCAACAGGACTGCATGGTCGTCACTGCAAATGACTGCATAGTCCGTCACTGCAACAGGACTACCTCACGGTCCGTCGCTGAAAGCGAGACTACCTGCGATTGCGTCCTACAACAAGCTGCATTGTCACGTCACTACAACAAGACTGCACCTCACGGTCCCGTCACTTGCAACGCTGACTGCACATAGTCACGTCACTAAAACAAGACTACACCTCACAGTCACGTCGCTACGGACTATACTCCGTCACTACAACAAGACTACACCTCACAATCACGTCACCGCAGCGAAATTCCGCCTGTGCGTCACTGCAACCAAGACTACATGGTCACGTCACTGCAACAAGACTGCATAGTCACGTCACTACAACGAAGACTACATAGTCACGTCGCTACAACAAGACTACACCTCACAATCCGTCTTTCTGGCGAATTTGCATGGTCCGTGCTACAACAAGACACTGCATAGTCCGTCACTGCAACTGAGACTTCATAGTCCGTCACTACAACAAGACTACACCTCACGATGCGTCCACTGCAGCAAGACCACATAGTCCGTCACTACAACAAGACTACCTCACGGTCATCACTACAACAAGACTGCATAGTCGCGTGACTACAACAAGACTACATGTCGTCACTACAACAAGACTACACCTCAAAGTCCGTCGCACTACAACCAAGACTGCATATTCACGTCGCTACACATGCAGAGACTGCATAGTCGTCACTGCAACAAAGACTACATAGTCACGTCGCTACAACAAGACCACCTCACAGTCGTCACTACCTTAGAGACTACTGGTCACATCATACAACAAGGCTACACCTCACAGTCCGTCACTACAACAAGACTGCATAGTCACGTCACGCACAAAGACTACATAGTCGTCACTACAACAAGACTACATAGTCACGTCCACTACAACAAGACTACACCTCACAGTCGTCACTGCAACAAGACTACATAGTCCGTCTTAACAAGACTACATAGTCGCGTCACCAACAAGACACCACCTCCTGATGCGTGCTGCAGCAAGACTACATGAATACGTCACTGCAACAAGACTACACCTCACAGTCACGTCACTACAGCAGAAGACCATAGTCACGTCACTACAACAAGACTACATAGTCACGTCCGCTACCGTAAGACTATAGTCGTCACTGCAACGGGCCATGGTCGTCACTGCAACAAGACTACATAGTCCGTCACTACAACAGACCTGCCTCACGGTCGCGTCACTACCTTAGGACTGCATAGTCGCGTCGCTGCAACAGACTACATAGTCCGTCACTACAACAGGACTGCATAGTCGCGTCATACAACAGGACTGCATGGTCGCGTCCTTTTGCAACAAGACTGCATGGTCGTCACTACAACCAAGACTTCACATAGTCACGTCACTACAACAAGACTACCTCACAGTCACGTCACTACAGCAAGACTACATAGTCCGTCACTGCAACAAGACTGCATAGTCACGTCACTACTGCAAGACTGCATAGTCACGTCACTGCATCAGACTACATGGTCACGTCATAGCAGACTACATGGTCACGTCCTACAACAAGACTACCTGCGGTCACGTCACTGCAACCAAGACTACGCAGGTCGCGTCACTGCAACCGGGGCTACGCCAGTCCGTCACTGCAACAGACTACGCCTCACGGTCGCGTCACTGCAACAGGGCTACCTGGTCACGTCACTACATGGACTACATAGTCACGTCACTACAACAAGACTACAAAGTCAAATCACTACAGCAAGACTACCTCACAGTCATGTCATACCTTGAGACTGCATAGTCACGTTGCCATCAGACTGCATGGTCGTCACTACAGCCAGAGACTACGCCTCACGGTCAAATCACTACAACGAGACTGCATAGTCACGTCACTGGCAAGACTACATAGTCCGTCACTACAACAAGACTACATAGTCACGTCACTGCAACAAGACTAGCTAGTCACGTCACTACAACAAGACTACGCCGGTCACGTCACTGCAACAAGACTGCACATGGTCGCGTCACTCCGGCAGGCTGCATGGTCACGTCACGGCCAAGCAGAGACTGCATAGTCCGCGTCACTGCAACAGGACTACGCCAGTCCGTCACTACAACAGACTGCATGGTCGTACTATAACAAGACTGCACCTCACAGTCGTCACTACAACGAGCTACATAGTCACGTCACTGCAACAAGACTGCCTCACGGTCACGTCACTTTACAACAAGGACTACATAGTCACGTCATACAACGGAACTACGCCCGTGCGTCGCTACCACCAGACTATGCCTCACGGTCCATCATTACAACAAGACTCACATGGTCGAGTCACTGCAACAAGACTATGCCTCACAGTCCGTCACTTTGCAAGCAAGACTACATGGTCACGTCACTACAAACAAGACTACGCGGTAAATCACTTTACACGGCAAGACTGCACACCTCACGGTCCGTCACTGCAAGCAGAGACTGCGCGAGTCGTCACTGCAACAAGACTACCATGATCGTCACTGCAACAAGACTGCATAGTCGAGTCCGCTACGGCAATTTCACATAGTCACGTCACTACAACACCAAGACTACACCTCACGGTCCCGTCCACTTCCCGGCAGAGACTGCATAGTCGTCACTGCAACAAGACCCTGCCTCACGGTCACGTCACTGCAACAGAGACTGCATGGTCGCGTCACTGCAACAAGACTACATAGTCACGTCACTACAACAAGACTACATAGTCACGTCACTACAACAAGACTACGCCAGTCGTCACCACAAGACACCGCCTCACAGTCACGTCATAGCAAGACCTACGCCAATGCATGTCACTGCAACAAGACTACGCCAGTGCGTCACTACAACAAGACTACCTCACGGTCCGTCACTACAACCAAAGACTGCATAGTCACGTCATACAACAAGACTACGCGAAAGTCATCGTCACTACAACAAGACTACGTAGATCACGTCACTACAACAAGACTACATAGTCACGTCACTACAACAAGACTACATAGTCACGTCACTGCAGACCCTTTTTCACAGTCACGTCACTGCAACAGACTACACTAGTCACGTCCCGCATACAACAGACTACACCTCACAGTCGTCACTACAACCGAGACCATAGTCCACGTCACTGCAACAAGATACATAGTCACGTCACTGCAAGCAAGACTACACCTCATGGTCGTCACTACAACAAGACTACACCTCATAGTCCACCCGTCATACAGCAAGACTGCATAGTCACGTCATACAACAAGGCTACATAGTCATGTCACTTCAGCAAGACTACATAGTCACCGTCACTAGAACAAGACTACCATAGTCACGTCACTACAACAAGACTACATAGTCAACGTCACTAAAACAGACTACATAGTCACCGTCCACTGCAAGACTACATAGTCACGTCACTGCAACAAGACTAACATAAGTCCGTCACTGCAACAAGACTACATGGTCGCATCACTACAACAAGACTTCCACCTCACAGTCAACGTCACTACAACAAAATGCACAGTCACGTCACTGCAACAAGACTGCATAGTCACGTTACTACAAGCAAAGACTACATAGATCCGTCACTACAACAAGACTACACCTCACTGTCGTCACTGCAACAAGACTGCATAGTCGTCACTGCAACAGAGAACTGCATAAGTCCGTCACTGCAATAAGACTACATAGTCACGTCACTGCAACAGAGACTGCACCTCAACGGTCCGTCAACTGCAGCAGGACTGCATAGTCACGTCACTACAATAAGACTACGTTGTCTACGTCACTACAAAACAAGACTACCTCACAGTCACGTCACCTAAGCAAGACCCTACATAGTCACGGTCACTAACAAGACTACATAAGTCGTCACTACAACAAACTATGCCTCACAGTCACGTCACTACAACAAGACTGCATAGTCGTCACGCCACAACAAGACTACATAGTCACGTCACTACAACAAGACTATACCTCCACAGTCCCGTCATTGCAAACAAGACTTACATAGTCAAGGTCACTACAACAAGACTATACCTCACGGTCACGTCACTACAACAGGACTAACATAAGTCACGTCTACAACAAGACTATAGTCCACGTCACTCACAACAAGACTACACCTCACAGGTCCCGTCACTACAACAGGAACTTCATAAGTCGCGTCACTCCAACAAGACTACATGGTCACGTCACTACAACCAAGACTACGCAAGTCAAGGTCAACTTTCTGGCCAGACTACGCGTCACGTCACTACAACAAGACTAACCTCAACGGTCATCACTGCAACAGAGACTACATAGTGCGTCACTACAACAAGACTACACCTCACAGTCACGTCCAACTGCAAGCAGACTACATAGTTCACGTCACAACAACAAGACTGCATAGTCCACGTCGCACTACAACAAGACTACATAGTCACGTCCTACGACAAGGCCACATAGTCACGTCACTAACAAGACTTACACCTCACAGTCACGTCCGCAACAAGACTACATAGTCGTATCACTACAACAAGACTGCATAGTCCGCGTCACTACAACAAGACTACACCTCAACAGTCCCGTCACTACAACAAGACCTACGCCAGTCCACGTCACTACAACAAGACTACATGGTCTCGTACTACAACAGGACTACATAAGTCCGTCACTACAACAAGACTACATAGTCACGTCACTACAACAAGACTACGCTAGTCACGTCACTGCCAACAAGACTACACCTCACGGTCACGTCACTGCAACCAGGACACATGGTCGTCACTACAACAAGACTACACCTCACAGTCACGTCACTACAACAAGACTACATAGTCACGTCACTACAACAAGAATACATAGTCACGTCACTACAACAAGACTACACCTCACAGTCACGTCACTACAACAAGACTACACCTCATAGTCACGTCACTACAACAAGACTACACCTCATAGTCACGTCACTACAACAAGACTACATAGTCACGTCACTACAACAAGACTACACCTCACAGTCACGTCACTACAACAAGACTACATTGTCACGTCACTACAACAAGACTACATAGTCACGTCACTACAACAAGACCACATAGTCACGTCACTACAACAAGACTACATAGTCACGTCACTAAAACAAGACTACATAGTCACGTCACTACAACAAGACTACATAGTCACGTCACTACAACAAGACTACATAGTCACGTCACTACAACAAGACTACATAGTCACGTCACTACAACAAGACTACATAGTCACGTCACTACAAGACTACACCTCACAGTCACGTCACTACAACAAGACTACATAGTCACGTCACTACAACAAGACTACACCTCACAGTCACGTCACTACAACAAGACTACACCTCACAGTCACGTCACTACAACAAGACTACATAGTCACGTCACTACAACAAGACTACATAGTCACGTCACTACAACAAGACTACATAGTCACGTCACTACAAGACTACACCTCACAGTCACGTCACTACAACAAGACTACATAGTCATGTCACTACAACAAGACTACATAGTCACGTCACTACAACAAGACTACATAGTCACGTCCCGTCACTACAACAAGACTACATAGTCACGTCACTACAACAAGACTACATAGTCTCGTCACTACAACAAGACTACATAGTCACGTCACTACAACAAGACTACATAGTCACGTCACTACAACAAGACTACATAGTCACGTCACTACAACAAGACTACACCTAGTCACGTCATTACTACAACAAGACTACATAGTCACGTCACTACAACAAGACTACACCTAGTCACGTCACTACAACAAGACTACATAGTCACGTCACTACAGCAAGACTACATAGTCACGTCACTACAACAAGACTACACCTCACAGTCACGTCACTACAACAAAAATACACAGTCACGTTACTACAACAAGACTACATAGTCACGTTACTACAACAAGACTACATAGTCACGTCACTACAACAAGAATACATAGTCACGTCACTACAACAAGACTACATAGTCACGTCACTACAATAAGACTACATAGTCACGTCACTACAACAAGACTACATTGTCACGTCACTACAACAACACTACATAGTCACGTCACTACAACAAGACTACATTGTCACGTCACTACAACAAGACTACATAGTCACGTCACTACAACAGACTACATAGTCCGTCACTACAACAAGACTACATAGTCACGTCACTAAAACAAGACTACATAGTCACCTGCAACAAGACTACATACGTCACTACAACAAGACTACATAGTCACGTCACTACAACAAGACTACATAGTCACGTCACTCACAGACTACATAGTCACGTCACTACAACAAACTGCATAGACTACAAGACTACCTCACTGTCACGTCACTACAACAAGACTACATAGTCACGTCACTACAACAAGACTACATAGTACATACAAGACTACATAGTCACTACTACAAGACTACATAGTCACGTCACTACAACAAGACTACACCTCACAATCACGTCACTACAACAAGACTACATAGTCACGTCACTACAACAAGACTACATAGTCACGTCACTACAGCAAGACTACATAGTCACGTCACTACAACAAGACTACATAGTCACGTCACTACAACAAGACTACATAGTCACGTCACTTCAACAAGACTACATAGTCACGTCACTACAACAAGACTACATAGTCACGTCACTTCAACAAGACTACATAGTCACGTCACTACAACAAGACTACATAGTCACGTCACTACAACAAGACTACATAGTCACGTCACTACAACAAGACTACATAGTCACGTCACTACAACAAGACTACACTAGTCCCGTCACTACTACAAGACTACATAGTCACGTCACTACAACAAGACTACATAGTCACGTCACTACAACAAGACTACATAGTCACGTCACTACAACAAGACTACACCTCACAGTCACGTCACTACAACAAGACTACATAGTCACGTCACTACAACAAGACTACACCTAGTCACGTCACTACATCAAGACTACATAGTCACGTCACTACAACAAGACTACACATCAAAGTCACGTCACTACTACTAGACTACATAGTCACGTCACTACAACAAGACTACATAGTCACGTCACTACAACAAGACTACATAGTCACGTCACTACAACAAGACTACATAGTCACGTCACTACAACAAGACTACATAGTCACGTCACTACAACAAGACTACATAGTCACGTCACTACAACAAGACTACATAGTCACGTCACTACAACAAGACTACATAGTCACGTCACTACAACAAGACTACATAGTCACGTCACTACAACAAGACTACATAGTCACGTCACTACAACAAGACTACATAGTCACGTCACTACAACAAGACTACATAGTCACGTCACTACAACAAGACTACATAGTCACGTCACTACAACAAGACTACATAGTCACGTCACGTCACTACAACAAGACTACATAGTCACGTCACTACAACAAGACTACATAGTCACGTCACTACAACAAGACTACATAGTCACGTCACAACAACAAGACTACATAGTCACGTCACTACAACAAGACTACATAGTCACGTCACTACAACAAGACTACATAGTCACGTCACTACAACAAGACTACATAGTCACGTCACTACAACAAGACTACACGTCACTACAACAAGACTACATAGTCACGTCACTACAACAAGACTACATAGTCACGTCACTACAACAAGACTACACCTAGTCACGTCACTACAACAAGACTACATAGTCACGTCACTACAACAAGACTACATAGTCACGTCACTACAACAAGACTACACCTAGTCACGTCACTACAACAAGACTACATAGTCACGTCACTACAACAAGACTACATAGTCACGTCACTACAACAAGACTACATAGTCACGTCACTACAACAAGACTACACCTAGTCACGTCACTACAACAAGACTACATAGTCACGTCACTACAACACATAGTCACGTCACTACAACTAGACTACATAGTCACGTCACTACAACAAGACTACATAGTCACGTCACTACAACAAGACTACATAGTCACGTCACTACAACAAGACTACATAGTCACGTCACTACAACAGTCACGTCACTACAACAAGACTACATAGTCACGTCACTACAACAAGACTACACCTCACAGTCACGTCACTACAACTAGACTACATAGTCACGTCACTACAACAAGACTACATAGTCACGTCACTACAACAAGACTACATAGTCACGTCACTACAACAAGACTACATAGTCACGTCACTACAACAAGACTACTACACGTCACTACAACAAGACTACATAGTCACGTCACTACAACAAGACTACATAGTCACGTCACTACAACAAGACTACACCTAGTCACGTCACTACAACAAGACTACATAGTCACGTCACTACAACAAGACTACACCTCAAAGTCACGTCACTACAACAAGACTACATAGTCACGTCACTACAACAAGACTACACCTCACAGTCACGTCACTACAACAAGACTACATAGTCACGTCACTACAACAAGACTACATAGTCACGTCACTACAACAAGACTACATAGTCACGTCACTACAACAAGACTACATAGTCACGTCACTACAACAAGACTACATAGTCACGTCACTACAACAAGACTACATAGTCACGTCACTACAACAAGACTACACCTCACAGTCACGTCACTACAACAAGACTACATAGTCACGTCACTACAACAAGACTACATAGTCACGTCACTACAACAAGACTACATAGTCACGTCACTACAACAAGACTACATAGTCACGTCACTACAACAAGACTACACCTCACTACAACAAGTCACGTCACGACACTACTACTAGACTTCATAGTCACGTCACTACAACAAGACTACATAGTCACGTCACTACAACAAGACTACATAGTCACGTCACTACAACAACACTACATAGTCACGTCACTACAACAAGACTACATAGTCACGTCACTACAACAAGACTACACCTCACAGTCACGTCACTACAACAAGACTACATAGTCACGTCACTACAACAAGACTACATAGTCACAGTCACGTCATTACAACAAGACTACATAGTCACGTCACTACAACAAGACTACATAGTCACGTCACTACAACAAGACTACATAGTCACGTCACTACAACAAGACTACATAGTCACGTCACTACAACAAGACTACATAGTCACGTCACTACAACAAGACTACATAGTCACGTCACTACAACAAGACTACACCTCACAGTCACGTCACTACAACAAGACTACATAGTCACGTCACTACAACAAGACTACATAGTCACGTCACTACAACAAGACTACATAGTCACGTCACTACAACAAGACTACATAGTCACGTCACTACAACAAGACTACATAGTCACGTCACTACAACAAGACTACATAGTCACGTCACTACAACAAGACTACATAGTCACGTCACTACAACAAGACTACACCTCACAGTCACGTCACTACAACAAGACTACATAGTCACGTCACTACAACAAGACTACATAGTCACGTCACTACAACAAGACTACATAGTCACGTCACTCACTACAACAAGACTACAACAAGACTACATAGTCACGTCACTACAACAAGACTACACCTCACAGTCACGTCACTACAACAAGACTACATAGTCACGTCACTACAACAAGACTACATAGTCACGTCACTACAACAAGACTACACCTCACAGTCACGTCACTACAACAAGACTACATAGTCACGTCACTACAACAAGACTACATAGTCACGTCACTACAACAAGACTACATAGTCACGTCACTACAACAAGAACATAGTCACGTCACTACAACAAGACTACATAGTCACGTCACTACAACAAGACTACATAGTCACGTCACTACAACAAAGTACATACACGTCACTACAACAAGACTACGTAGTCACGTCACTACAACAAGACTACATAGTCACGTCACTACAACAAGACTACATAGTCACGTCACTTCAACAAGACTACATAGTCACGTCACTACAACAAGACTACATAGTCACGTCACTACAACAAGACTACATAGTCACGTCACTACAACAAGACTACATAGTCACGTCACTACAACAAGACTACATAGTCAGTCACGTCACTACAACAAGACTACATAGTCACGTCACTACAACAAGACTACATAGTCACGTCACTACAACAAGACTACATAGTCACGTCACTACAACAAGACTACATAGTCACGTCACTACAACAAGACTACAGTCACGTCACTACAACAAGACTACATAGTCACGTCACTACAACAAGACTACATAGTCACGTCACTACAACAAGACTACATAGTCACGTCACTACAACAAGACTACATAGTCACGTCACTACAACTAGACTACATAGTCACGTCACTACAACAAGACTACATAGTCACGTCACTACAACAAGACTACATAGTCACGTCACTACAACAAGACTACATAGTCACGTCACTACAACAAGACTACATAGTCACGTCACTACAAAAAGACTACATAGTCACGTCACTACAACAAGACTACATAGTCACGTCACTACAACAAGTCACTACAACAAGACTATACCTCACAGTCACGTCACTACAACAAGACTACATAGTCACGTCACTACAACAAGACTATACCTCACAGTCCCGTCATTACAACAAGACTACAGTCGTCACTACAACAAGACTATACCTCACAGTCACGTCACTACAACAAGACTACATAGTCACGTCACTACAACAAGACTACATAGTCACGTCACTACAACAAGACTACACCTCACAGTCCCGTCACTACAACAAGACTACATAGTCACGTCACTACAACAAGACTACACCTCACAGTCACGTCACTACAACAAGACTACATAGTCACGTCACTACAACAAGACTACATAGTCACGTCACTACAACAAGACTACATAGTCACGTCACTACAACAAGACTACACCTCACAGTCCCGTCACTACAACAAGACTACATAGTCACGTCACTACAACAAGACTACACCTCACAGTCACGTCACTACAACAAGACTACATAGTCACGTCACTACAACAAGACTACATAGTCACGTCACTACAACAAGACTACATAGTCACGTCACTACAACAAGACTACATAGTCACGTCACTACAACAAGACTACACCTCACAGTCACGTCACTACAACAAGACTACATAGTCACGTCACTACAACAAGACTACATAGTCACGTCACTACAACAAGACTACATAGTCACGTCACTCTACATAGTCACGTCACAACAAGACTACATAGTCACGTCACTACAACAAGACTACATAGTCACGTCACTACAACAAGACTACATAGTCACGTCACTACAACAAGACTACATCGTCACGTCACTACAACAAGACTACATAGTCACGTCACTACAACAAGACTACATAGTCACGTCACTACAACAAGACTACATAGTCACGTCACTACAAAAAGACTACACCTCACAGTCACGTCACTACAACAACACTACACCTCACAGTCACGTCACTATAACAAGACTACATAGTCACGTCACTACAACAGGACTACACCTCACAGTCACGTCACTACAACAAGACTACACCTCACAGTCACGTCACTACAACAAGACTTCACCTCACAGTCACGTCACTACAACAAGACTACATAGTCACGTCACTACAACAAGACTACATAGTCACGTCACTACAACAAGACTACACCTCACAGTCACGACAATACAACAAGACTACATAGTCACGTCACTACAACAAGACTACACCTCACAGTCACGTAACTACAACAAGACTACATAGTCACGTCACTACAACAAGACTACATAGTCACGTCACTACAACAAGACTACATAGTCACGTCACTACAACAAGACTACATAGTCACGTCACTACAACAAGACTACACCTCAGTCACGTCACTACAACAAGACTACATAGTCACTTCACTACAACAAGACTACATAGTAACGTCACTACAACAAGACTACATAGTCACGTCACTACAACAAGACTACATAGTCACGTCACTACAAGACTACATAGTCACGTCACTACAACAAGACTTCACCTCAGTCACGTCACTACAACAAGACTACATAGTCACGTCACTACAACAAGACTACATAGTCCCGTCACTACAACAAGACTACATAGTCACGTCACTACAACAAGACTACATAGTCACGTCACTACAACAAGCCTACATAGTCACGTCACTACAACAAGACTACGTAGTCACGTCACTACAACAAGACTACATAGTCACGTCACTACAACAAGACTACATAGTCACGTCACTACAACAAGACTACATAGTCACGTCACTACAACAAGACTACACCTCACAGTCACGTCACTACAACAAGACTACATAGTCACGTCACTACAACAAGACTACATAGTTACGTCACTACAACAAGACTACATAGTCACGTCACTACAACAAGGCTACATAGTCACGTCACTTCAACAAGACTACATAGTCACGTCACTACAACAAGACTACATAGTCACGTCACTACAACAAGACTACATAGTCACGTCACTACAACAAGACTACATCGTCACGTCACTACAACAAGACTACATAGTCACGTCACTACAACAAGACTACATAGTCACGTCACTACAACAAGACTACATAGTCACGTCACTACAAAAAGACTACACCTCACAGTCACGTCACTACAACAACACTACACCTCACAGTCACGTCACTATAACAAGACTACATAGTCACGTCACTACAACAAGACTACACCTCACAGTCACGTCACTACAACAAGACTACACCTCACAGTCACGTCACTACAACAAGACTACACCTCACAGTCACGTCACTACAACAAGAC
The DNA here is from genome assembly GCF_038502225.1 of Cherax quadricarinatus. NCBI lineage: Eukaryota > Metazoa > Arthropoda > Malacostraca > Decapoda > Parastacidae > Cherax > Cherax quadricarinatus. Next base: position 166,825 of record NW_027195411.1, read on the forward strand.
TACACCTCATACTCACGTCACTACAACAAGACTACACCTTATAGTCACGTCACTACAACAAGAATACGTAGTCACGTCACTACAACAAGACTACACCTCACAGTCACGTCACTACAACAAGACTACATTGTCACGTCACTACAACAAGACTACATAGTCACGTCACTACAACAAGACCACATAGTCACGTCACTACAACAAGACTACATAGTCACGTCACTAAAACAAGACTACATAGTCACGTCACTACAACAAGACTACATAGTCACGTCACTACAACAAGAGTACATAGTCACGTCACTACAACAAGACTACGTAGTCACGTCACTACAACAAGACTACATAGTCACGTCACTACAACAAGACTATATAGTCACGTCACTACAACAAGACTACATAGTCACGTCACTACAACAAGACTGCATAGTCACGTCACTACAGCAAGACTACACCTCACAGTCACGTCACTACAACATGACTACATAGTCACGTCACTACAACAAGACTACATAGTCACGTCACTACAACAAGACTACATAGTCACGTCACTACAACAAGACTACATAGTCACGTCACTACAACAAGGCTACATAGTCACGTCACTTCAACAAGACTACATAGTCACGTCACTAGAACAAGACTACATAGTCACGTCACTACAACAAGACTACATAGTCACGTCACTACAACAAGACTACATAGTCACGTCACTACAACAAGACTACATAGTCACGTCACTACAACAAGACTACATAGTCACGTCACTACAGCAAGACTACATAGTCACGTCACTACACCTCACAGTCACGTCACTACAACAAAAATACAAAGTCACGTCACTACAACAAGACTACATAGTCACGTTACTACAACAAGACTACATAGTCACGTCACTACAACAAGACTACACCTCACTGTCACGTCACTACAACAAGACTACATAGTCACGTCACTACAACAAGACTACATAGTCACGTCACTACAATAAGACTACATAGTCACGTCACTACAACAAGACTACACCTCACAGTCACGTCACTACAACAAGACTACATAGTCACGTCACTACAACAAGACTACATTGTCACGTCACTACAAGAAGACTACACCTCACAGTCACGTCACTACAACAAGACTACATAGTCACGTCACTACAACAAGACTACATAGTCACGTCACTACAACAAGACTATACCTCACAGTCACGTCACTACAACAAGACTACATAGTCACGTCACTACAACAAGACTATACCTCACAGTCCCGTCATTACAACAAGACTACATAGTCAGGTCACTACAACAAGACTATACCTCACAGTCACGTCACTACAACAAGACTACATAGTCACGTCACTACAACAAGACTACATAGTCACGTCACTACAACAAGACTACACCTCACAGTCCCGTCACTACAACAAGACTACATAGTCACGTCACTACAACAAGACTACACCTCACAGTCCCGTCACTACAACAAGACTACATAGTCACGTCACTACAACAAGACTTCATAGTCACGTCACTACAACAAGACTACATAGTCACGTCACTACAACAAGACTACACCTCACAGTCCCGTCACTACAACAAGACTACATAGTCACGTCACTACAACAAGACTACACCTCACAGTCACGTCACTACAACAAGACTACATAGTCACGTCACTACAACAAGACTACATAGTCACGTCACTACAACAAGACTACATAGTCACGTCACTACAACAAGACTACATAGTCACGTCACTACAACAAGACTACACCTCACAGTCACGTCACTACAACAAGACTACATAGTCATGTCACTACAACAAGACTACATAGTCACGTCACTACAACAAGACTACACCTCACAGTCCCGTCACTACAACAAGACTACATAGTCACGTCACTACAACAAGACTACATAGTCACGTCACTACAACAAGACTACATAGTCACGTCACTACAACAAGACTACATAGTCACGTCACTACAACAAGACTACACCTCACAGTCACGTCACTACAACAAGACTACATAGTCACGTCACTACAACAAGACTACACCTCACAGTCACGTCACTACAACAAGACTACATAGTCACGTCACTACAACAAGAATACATAGTCACGTCACTACAACAAGACTACACCTCACAGTCACGTCACTACAACAAGACTACACCTCATAGTCACGTCACTACAACAAGACTACACCTCATAGTCACGTCACTACAACAAGACTACATAGTCACGTCACTACAACAAGACTACACCTCACAGTCACGTCACTACAACAAGACTACATTGTCACGTCACTACAACAAGACTACATAGTCACGTCACTACAACAAGACCACATAGTCACGTCACTACAACAAGACTACATAGTCACGTCACTAAAACAAGACTACATAGTCACGTCACTACAACAAGACTACATAGTCACGTCACTACAACAAGACTACATAGTCACGTCACTACAACAAGACTACATAGTCACGTCACTACAACAAGACTACATAGTCACGTCACTACAACAAGACTACATAGTCACGTCACTACAACAAGACTACATAGTCACGTCACTACAACAAGACTGCATAGTCACGTCACTACAACAAGACTACACCTCACAGTCACGTCACTACAACAAGACTACATAGTCACGTCACTACAACAAGACTACATAGTCACGTCACTGCAACAAGACTACATAGTCACGTCACTACAAGACTACATAGTCACGTCACTACAACAAGACTACACCTCACAGTCACGTCACTACAACAAGACTACATAGTCACGTCACTACAACAAGACTACATAGTCACGTCACTACAACAAGACTACATAGTCCCGTCACTACAACAAGGCTACATAGTCACGTCACTTCAACAAGACTACATAGTCACGTCACTACAACAAGACTACATAGTCACGTCACTACAACAAGACTACATAGTCACGTCACTACAACAAGACTACATAGTCACGTCACTACAACAAGACTACATAGTCACGTCACTACAACAAGACTACATAGTCACGTCACTACAGCAAGACTACATAGTCACGTCACTACAACAAGACTACACCTCACAGTCACGTCACTACAACAAAAATACACAGTCACGTTACTACAACAAGACTACATAGTCACGTTACTACAACAAGACTACATAGTCACGTCACTACAACAAGACTACACCTCACTGTCACGTCACTACAACAAGAATACATAGTCACGTCACTACAACAAGACTACATAGTCACGTCACTACAATAAGACTACATAGTCACGTCACTACAACAAGACTACACCTCACAGTCACGTCACTACAACAAGACTACATAGTCACGTCACTACAACAAGACTACATTGTCACGTCACTACAACAAGACTACACCTCACAGTCCCGTCACTACAACATGACTACATAGTCACGTCACTAAAACAAGACTACACCTCACAGTCACGTCACTACAACAAGACTACATAGTCACGTCACTACAACAAGACTACACCTCACAATCACGTCACTGCAACAAGACTACACCTCACTGTCACGTCACTACAACAAGACTACATAGTCACGTCACTACAACAAGACTACATAGTCACGTCACTACAACAAGACTACATAGTCACGTCACTACAACAAGACTACACCTCACAATCACGTCACTACAACAAGACTACATAGTCACGTCACTACAACAAGACCACATAGTCACGTCACTACAACAAGACTACACCTCACAGTCACGTCACTACAACAAGACTACATAGTCACGTCACTACAACAAGACTACATAGTCACGTCACTACAACAAGACTACACCTCAAAGTCACGTCACTACAACAAGACTACATATTCACGTCACTACAACAAGACTACATAGTCACGTCACTACAACAAGACTACATAGTCACGTCACTACAACAAGACTACACCTCACAGTCACGTCACTACAACAAGACTACATAGTCACGTCACTACAACAAGACTACACCTCACAGTCCCGTCACTACAACAAGACTACATAGTCACGTCACTACAAAAAGACTACATAGTCACGTCACTACAACAAGACTACATAGTCACGTCACTACAACAAGACTACACCTCACAGTCACGTCACTACAACAAGACTACATAGTCACGTCACTACAACAAGACTACATAGTCACGTCACTACAACAAGACTACACCTCACAGTCACGTCACTACAACAAGACTACATAGTCACGTCACTACAACAAGACTACACCTCACAGTCACGTCACTACAACAAGACTACATAGTCACGTCACTACAACAAGACTACATAGTCACGTCACTACAACAAGACTACATAGTCACGTCACTACAACAAGACTACATAGTCACGTCACTACAACAAGACTACACCTCACAGTCACGTCACTACAACAAGACTACATAGTCACGTCACTACAACAAGACTACATAGTCACGTCACTACTACAAGACTACATAGTCACGTCACTACATCAAGACTACATAGTCACGTCACTACAACAAGACTACATAGTCACGTCACTACAACAAGACTACACCTCACAGTCACGTCACTACAACAAGACTACATAGTCACGTCACTACAACAAGACTACATAGTCACGTCACTACAACAAGACTACACCTCACAGTCACGTCACTACAACAAGACTACATAGTCACGTCACTACAACAAGACTACATAGTCACGTCACTACAACAAGACTACATAGTCACGTCACTACAACAAGACTACACCTCACAGTCATGTCACTACAACAAGACTACATAGTCACGTTACTACATCAAGACTACATAGTCACGTCACTACAGCAAGACTACACCTCACAGTCACGTCACTACAACAAGACTACATAGTCACGTCACTACAACAAGACTACATAGTCACGTCACTACAACAAGACTACATAGTCACGTCACTACAACAAGACTAACTAGTCACGTCACTACAACAAGACTACATAGTCACGTCACTACAACAAGACTACATAGTCACGTCACTACAACAAGACTACATAGTCACGTCACAACAACAAGACTACATAGTCACGTCACTACAACAAGACTACATAGTCACGTCACTACAACAAGACTACATAGTCACGTCACTATAACAAGACTACACCTCACAGTCACGTCACTACAACAAGACTACATAGTCACGTCACTACAACAAGACTACACCTCACAGTCACGTCACTACAACAGGACTACATAGTCACGTCACTACAACAAGACTACATAGTCACGTCACTACAACAAGACTACATAGTCTCGTCACTACAACAAAACTACGCCTCACAGTCACGTCACTACAACAAGACTACATAGTCACGTCACTACAACAAGACTACACCTCACAGTCACGTCACTACAACAAGACTACATAGTCACGTCACTACATCAAGACTACACCTCACAGTCACATCACTACAACAAGACTACATAGTCACGTCACTACAACAATACTACATAGTCACGTCACTACAACAAGACTACATAGTCACGTCACTACAACAAGACTACATAGTCACGTCACTACAAGAAGACTACATAGTCACTTCACTACAACAAGACTACATAGTCACGTCACTACAACAAGACTACACCTCACAGTCACGTCACTACAACAAGACTACATAGTCACGTCACTACAACAAGACTACACCTCACAGTCACGTCACTACAACAATACTACATAGTCACGTCACTACAACAAGACTACACCTCACAGTCACGTCACTACAACAAGACTACATAGTCACGTCACTACAACAAGTCTACACCTCACAGTCAATTCACTACAACAAGACTACACCTCACAGTCACATCACTACAACAAGACTACATAGTCACGTCACTACAACAAGACTACATAGTCACGTCACTACAACAAGACTACACCTCACAGTCAAGTCACAACACCCGACTCTGTGAAACAAAACTGATACTCTTCCCAAGCATTAAGATTTTTTACTTGTATAATATATTTTAAATTCTTCCCAAAGTTTATTAATTATTAATGAATGCAATTTATGTAAACCAAAAGCAATATTCATATTATTTTCAAAACTGTTTTTTATGAAACCTGATTCTATTATATCCCTGTCGACCATGGACTTGCTGGATACAACTTTCTCAACTTTTTAAAATCAGTTGGATGGTTAAAATCTCCCACATGAATAAACAGAGTATTAAAATCTTGTCCAGTTCTAATGTTATATTTATGTTGTTTTAATCTTAGTTCGAGACTTTTACCAGTTTGACAGTAATAAATTTTATCAAAATTTTACAAAGAATCTTGTGGACACTTCCATCAGCATTTTTGAGGGAATTTTTTATCAAAAGTTTTTTTTTTACTGTATCAAAATTCTTATTTTATTTGACTGCATCAAGTTTTTTTCAATAAACTAGAAGAACTTGTTAATTACGATTTACCATTGCCAATTCCTACTGTCATTAAACTTTGTATTCTTCATGCAAAAAATGTGTTTAATGACGAGTTCTACACTCAGAAGTTTGGTATGGCAATGGGAAATCCTCTCTCAACTGCTCTTAGTAATTTATACATGGAATTTTTGAAACAAGAAGGAAGGATTTTGTTAAGCAATCTTGTCTCAAAAAATTCCATATACAAATTACTAAAGACAGGTGAGAGAGAATTTCCCATACTAAACTTCTGAGAGTAAAACTTGTCATTAAACACAAACTTTGCATCAGATTAATGACAGTAGGATCTGGCAATGGTAAATCGTAATTAACAAGTTCTTCAGATAAGAAACTTAATAAATAATAAACCATCAACTTTAGTAAACAATGAAGTAACATCAAAACTAACCATGTTAAAATCATTTAAGTCAGTCAATGTGATTAATTTATCTACTAAATCTATGCTGTTTTTAACATTAAAATTAGAAATTTTTACAAGACTTGGATTCAAAATATCTACCAGACATTTAGATAATTTATATAAAACTGAACCAGTGGAGTTTATAATGGGTCTGGCTGGTTTGTGTCTATAATAATACACTTTTTAAATTTATCTTTGCCTGTCAAGACCATTTTTATAATTTTATTAAAATTACTATTAAAAGAATTTCAAGATTCTTTTAAGTTTAGAATATAATAATAATTAAAATAATAATAATAATAATAATAATAATAATAATAATAATAATAATAATAATTATAATAATAATAATAATAATAATAATAATAATAATAATAATAATAATAATAATAATAATAATAATAATAATAATAATAATAATAATAATAATTATAATAATAATAATAATAATAATAATAATAATAATAATAATAATAATAATAATAATAATAGCAATAATAACAATAATAGCAATAATAATAATAATCATAAACATCATCATCATAAAAATAATAAAATAATAATAATAATAATGATAATAATAATAATAATAATAATAATATCTTTATTTACTACAATACATGTACGCACTATAAAAGTACATGTACAAGGTATACAAGTACATGTCAATTTACATAACCATATAAAAATTTACAGACCGTATGTAAATTTACTGCTCCAGGATCCTCTTGTATTAGCAGTATTAACAACATTGTACACATGACTCTCCTCACATTAGTAGTATTAACAACATTGTACACATGACTCTCCTCACATTAGTAGTATTCTAACATTACCTTATTCAAATATTTTATTTTATTTTTTAAATCATGCTTTATTATTTTTTGGTGTAACAAAGTTGAGTTATTTGTTCAGTATCGGTGTTCTGTTAATATGATGATGTTCAATATCGGTTTTCCGTTAACATGAGGAGTGAAACATTACAATGTTAGTGAGGAGTGAAACATTACATACAGTGTAAGTGAGGAGTGAAACATTACATTCAGTGTTAGTGAGGAGTGAAACATTACATACAGTGTTAGTGAAGAGTGAAACGCTACATACAGTGTAAGTGAGGAGTGAAACATTACATACAGTGTAAGTGAGGAGCGAAACATTACATTCAGTGTTAGTGAGGAGTGAAACATTACATACAGTGTTAGTGAGGAGTGAAACATTACATACAGTGTAAGTGAGGAGCGAAACATTACATACAGTGTTAGTGAAGAGTGAAACGTTACATACAGTGTTAGTGAGGAGTGAAACATTACATACAGTGTAAGTGAGGAGCGAAACATTACATACAGTGTTAGTGAGGAGTGAAACATAACATACAGTGTTAGGGAGGAGTGAAACATTACATACAGTGTTAGTGAAGAGTGAAACGTTACATACAGTGTTAGTGAGGAGTGAAACATTACATACAGTGTTAGTGAGGAGTGAAACATTACATATAATGTAAGTGAGGAGTGAAACATTACATACAGTGTAAGTGAGGAGCGAAACATTACATACAGTGTTAGTGAGGAGTGAAACATTACATACAGTGTTAGTGAGGAGTGAAACATTACATATAATGTAAGTGAGGAGTGAAACATTACATACAGCGTAAGTGAGGAGTGAAACATTACGTACAGTGTTAGTGAGGAGTGAAACGTTACATACAGTGTTAGTGAGGAGTGAAACATTACATACAGTGTAAGTGAGGAGTGAAACATTACGTACAGTGTTAGTGAGGAGTGAAACATTACATACAGTGTAAGTGATGAGTGAAACATTACAGTGTAAGTGAGGAGTGAAACATTACATACTGTGTAAGTGAGGAGTGAAACATTACATACTGTGTAAGTGAGGAGTGAAACATTACAGTGTAAGTGAGGAGTGAAACATTACATACAGTGTAAGTGAGTAGTGAAACATTACATGCAATGTAAGTGAGGAGTGAAACATTACATACAGTGTTAGTGAGGAGTGAAACATAACATACAGTGTTAGGGAGGAGTGAAACATTACATACAGTGTTAGTGAAGAGTGAAACGTTACATACAGTGTTAGTGAGGAGTGAAACATTACATACAGTGTTAGTGAGGAGTGAAACATTACATATAATGTAAGTGAGGAGTGAAACATTACATACAGTGTAAGTGAGGAGCGAAACATTACATACAGTGTTAGTGAGGAGTGAAACATTACATACAGTGTTAGTGAGGAGTGAAACATTACATACAGTGTTAGTGAGGAGTGAAACGTTACATACAGTGTAAGTGATGAGTGAAACATTACAGTGTAAGTGAGGAGTGAAACATTACATACTGTGTAAGTGAGGAGTGAAACATTACATACTGTGTAAGTGAGGAGTGAAACATTACATGCAATGTAAGTGAGGAGTGAAACATTACATACAGTGTAAGTGAGGAGTGAAACATTACAGTGTAAGTGAGGAGTGAAACATTTCATACAGTGTAAGTGAGGAGTGAAACATTACATGCAATGTAAGTGAGGAGTGAAACATTACATACAGTGTAAGTGAGGAGTGAAACATTACAGTGTAAGTGAGGAGTGAAACATTACATACAGTGTAAGTGAGGAGTGAAACATTTCATACAGTGTGAGTGAGGAGTGAAACATTTCAGTGTAAGTGAGGAGTGAAACATTACATACAGTGTAAGTGAGTAGTGAAACATTACAGTGTAAGTGAGGAGTGAAACATTACATACAGTGTAAGTGAGGAGTGAAACATTACATACAGTGTAAGTGAGGAGTGAAACATTACATACAGTGTAAGTGAGGAGTGAAACATTACATACAGTGTAAGTGAGGAGTGAAACATTACATACAGTGTAAGTGAGGAGTGAAACATTACATACAGTGTAAGTGAGGAGTGAAACATTGCATACAGTGTAAGTGAGGAGTGAAACATTACATACAGTGTAAGTGAGGAGTGAAACATTACATACAGTGTAAGTGAGGAGTGAAACATTACATACAGTGTAAGTGAGGAGTGAAACATTACATACAGTGTTAGTGAGGAGTGAAACATTACATTCACAGTGTAAGAGAGCAGTGAAACATTACATACAGTGTAAGTGAGGAGTGAAACATTACATACAGTGTAAGTGAGGAGTGAAACATTACATACAGTGTAAGTGAGGAGTGAAACATTACATACAGTGTAAGTGAGGAGTGAAACATTACATACAGTGTAAGTGAGGAGTGAAACATTACATACAGTGTAAGTGAGGAGTGAAACATTACATACAGTGTAAGTGAGGAGTGAAACATTACATTCACAGTGTAAGAGAGGAGTGAAACATTACATACTGTGTAAGTGAGGAGTGAAACATTAAATAAAGTGTAAGTGAAAAGTGAAACATTACTTAAACAGTGTTAATGAGGAGAGAAACAACTCAGTGTTAATAATCATTTATGTGACACTCAGGTTGAGTCAGACACAAAGATGAGTGAGGTCCGGGAGCTGGAGTATGTGATGCTGACGATGGAAGACCTTGATGATGTTAATCACTTTCTGGTCAACCATTTTTATCCTCGAGATAACGTGGTAAGGCGACTTGTTTGATATAAACTGATAATAATAATATGATTGCTTTGTGTTTACTGTTAATGTTTTTTCTGAGATAAAAACTAAGAGCGAGCTACGTATATTTGATGTTTACTTCTATGACTCACTACACTTGTAGTTATTATGTTCTCTCAGAGATAAACATCTACCAGCGAGCAATATTTAATGTTTACTTCCATGATGTACTATACCTGTTGCCGTTATCATGGGATCGAATAATTTTCAATGAAAATCAACAAATAATCGAAGACAGAAAAGGACAGAGAGAAAAAGGTCAAGTTATGCATTTCATAATAAAAATAGCTTTTGATTTTACCATACTAGGAAAGAGAATAAAGACAATGAAGAAGGTAAACTATATGCAGAGACACTAACAGACAACTACAGTGCCCAGGAACAGCTGAACAGGAAAAAAGACAACAGGTGGTATTGAATCAATAATGTGGAAATTTATTTGGTCCCTAAAGTTCCACAGGACAGATCCAGCATGGCCGTACGGGACAGCTGAGCTGGATGGCCCTTATACCCCACCCTAACAATCAGCATTCTCTCTGTTCGGCGATGGATTCTTGGTAGGCATGTATTTAATTTATAGATTTATTCTTCAGGGAAGGAGTAGGTAGTTTTACTGTTAGTATATTAATATTAGTTTACTAAGGTATCTGTAGATAATAATAATGTAGACCTAAGGCCTTAACATAGGTAGCAATAGGCCGATAATGTAGGCAAACACTAGGTTAAGTTAACTAGGGAGAACTGGCAGCCCTAGCTTGAATGAGGAGGCGCAGGTCTAAAAGACAATAGCGTCCCTCTTAAGACAGAGACCACCTGGACAATACGTGCCGTGATCAGCAGACGGCGCCCCCACGTGTCTTCACATCTGAGACCTGGGGAAATCTGGTAGAGGCACCTCGATGTACCGTAGATGACCTCCTCCGTCAGGCCCATACAGTAAGACAAGACCACTATTTCTCGTAGAATTCTGGCCAGTGTCTGGAGAGTTTGTGAGTTGAGTTTACTGTGGGCCCGGTTGCAACAGGTTGAGCATGCCCAGTAAGTACCAGTGTCTCAGAGCAGTCTGGAAGCTAGTGTCTGAGTCTGCATAGTTATAATAGGGGATACATACCCTCTTGGATATAGGAATTTCTGAGGTGCAGGCAGGACACTAATTACGATTGAATATTGCAGGAATTAAGGCTCCCAGTTGCACGTGGTTTCTGAGGGGAAGTCCAAAGGGGCTAAGGCTAGCTTAGGGAAGTGAAGATCAGGATATATGCTGCAACACCAAGTAAGTTAGTCCTTTATACGTGCATGCAGGCGAGGTTTTCTTGTAACATCAATCATTTGTGAAAATCTGTCCTATAAGCCACTTGTGAGGCTGAGGTACCCACCTCAGAGCTCGGTGTCAACAGAGTTTGCCAGGGTAGGCGACTCACTTGGAGGCAGTCCACACAAATTTTCACAAAAGTGGTCCTTCTAAAACCATGATGTGGAATAGCTAGGTTAAGCTATCATAGCTAGGCCACAGTTAGGAACCAGTTTAACAGAGTTAGGTTAAGCTATCATAGCTAGGCCACAGTTAGGAACCAGTTTAACAAAGTTAGGTTAAGTTAGCACACCTAGGCCCCAGAGTTACACAGGCTAGGCCAAGCTGACTATACACAGAAGTTGTTATTTGCAGTAATTTACAGGCAGGCCAGGTAGGCTAGAGAAGCTTGTGAATTTAATTATTTACAGTGATTACAAGTAATCCAGAGTAGGAGACTTGTGTGTTAGTATAGGACAGATTTACAGTTATTATTTGCAAGGTAGCCACAGTATAGGCTAGGCTTGTGCAATTTTTACAAAGGGAGTTATAGTAGCTAGGACAGATTTAACCTAGTTATTATTTACAGGGAGTTATAAAGCCAGGTTTAAGCTCTAGCACACTAGCTAGGTTAGGATTTGCCTTATCCAACCATCCACGCTAGACAGAGTAAGCGGGGCACAGTTAGGCCAAGCTGTTTACATATATTATTCATTTACTGTTTCACAAGTTGAATTGTTGAATTTATTTGTGTTAACCAAGTGATTTAATTTGTATACTGCACTTTTATTGTGTGATTTTCATTTTCTTTGATTCATGTTAATGTGGGATTTGTGAATTATACCTGAGACTAGGTTAAGTCCTGTAATTATTTGCTGGCATTGTACAGTTAAGTGCTAGGTTAAGCTTTCACATCGATACACATTTCAATTGGGATTTGAAAGCTAACAGTGTACATTTTTGATTCAGAGTAGAGTCAATATAATAAAGGGAGTTGTCAAGCTTGTTGAGAAGCCTTGAGACTCGTTCATTCTCACCTAATACCGTTCGTGCTGTGAGGTGGGCTAATTGAAGTACAAATTAGTACCGTGATCTTAACTAAACCGCAACTATGGTAGGTGAAGATGCAGTACCAGCTGTCCCAGCTCTAAGTCAATTAAAGCGGTCTATGGGAGCCTATAAGGGGCGCCTGAGCAAAGCATGTGAGGAGTGTCGTACGGTCAGGCAAGACCAAGACGTAGACTGGGAGGAACTAGAGAGTTGCCTGAAACCTTTGGAGCAAAGACTAGAGGCCTTTGAGAGATCATTTATCCTTTATGAGACAGAGGCCTATACTACAGGTGAGTCTGAATATACAGTCGAAGTAGCACGGACGGACTATGACGAACGAAGGGCAGAGTGTAAAGCAGAGATGAGACTCTGCAGGCAGTTAATAAAGACTTTGAAGGCCGGTACAGCAGGGGCAGCAAATGTTTCAAGGAACACGAACAACAGCACGCCTGTTAATGTGTTGCCCAGATTGCCCCAGTTGAATTTACCAACGTTTGACGGAACCTTAACAGAGTACATTGCTTTCTGGGATCAGTTTAAAGCCCAGATAGATGACAGAGATGATTTGTCAGATGCCGTCAAGTTACAATATTTACGTTCACAGCTCAAGGACTTGGACTTGGTCCGGCATTACCAAACCACCGACACCAATTACCAACATGCCAAAGACCAATTAAAGGACACGTTTGGCAACACTGAGGAGATAAAGGTAGCTATACTTTATCGGTTGTTGGATCTAGAGGCTTGTCGCCATGACTGTCAGAGCCTAGAGAAGTTCCGAATCGAAGTTATGAGTTTGACGAATAGTCTTAAAGATTTACATGATTGGGGTAAGTCAGAATGGTTCATCAGTCAGGTGATTCAGAGGAAACTGGCTGGCACTACAGTGCATGAGTTGCACTTAAAATATCGGACGAACCGGTTCACAATACAACAGATCGTTGAGGGGTTGGGAGATCTCGTGTCTCACCTGAGCATAGGTCGGGGGGAGAAATTGCCGACCAAGGTGGAATCGATCAACCCCTCCAGATACTCGAGAGATAAAGCTAAACCACCTCCTACTAGGGTTGGCTCATATTATGCCCAGGACAAGTCCTCCACCCCCAGAGCCAAGGGAGAAGTCATTCAAGCGGCCAGTAAGAGACGGTGCGTGTTTTGTGAAGAAGAACATGCTAGTTCAGGGTGTTCAAGCTTCACCACCTATAACCAAAGGGTTCAACGACTAAGGGAGTTGAGACTTTGTTTCAAGTGTTGTGGAGAACATTTTGCCAGGGACTGTAATGCCCAACTCAGGGAGTGTCGGGGCTGCTGGAAGGGTAAGCACCACAGTGCACTGTGTCCTAATGACGCCAGATTAGCACAAGTTAAGGAGAGCAAACCGCGAGAAAGGGCGGAGAGCAAGAACAAGTCTGAAGTAGTGATGAGTGTGGCGAGTACGGCACCGAGAATTTGTTCTGGTGAGCAGTTTCAAGGTTCGGTGGCCTTGCCCACCATAATGGCGGTGGTTGCGAACGGGAAGAATTCTGAAATGACCCGTTTGTTCTTCGACAGTGGGGCACAGAGATCCTTCATAGTGGAGAGTCTAGCAACTAGATTGAAGCTGGAGACAGTTGGTAAAGTTGACATGAAGGTGGAAGGGTTTGGTGGGGAAGTCCCACGCAGGTCTTATCCAGTAGTCAATGTGACGGTCAGGTTAGCCGGGCATCGACGGGAAATTTCAGCCTTGATAATAAAGAGGCTGCCCAATATCATTACCACTAAGGGACTGGCTGCAGCAGTCAAACGTTTGAGGGAGTTGGGTGTGAAGCTAGCAGAACCAGACATTGCTACAGACAACGTTAGTAATGTAGGAATCTTGGTAGGAGGGGATTACATAGACGAGTTCGTGTCTACGAGAAGGGTTATCAAGGAGGGGGTTGGCCTGTACAGGACTCCAGCGGGGTACATCGTAGGAGGCAGAGTACCAGCTCACTTCCCTGCGACCCCGGGAAAGGAGGGTTCTGGTATTACAGCGACTGAGGCTGTACTGGTGATGCGGATTGGTGTGCACGAAGGTCTGTCAGAGACGCAAGTTGGCATATCCGACAGTGAGCCGGTCCATAAACTATGGGACCTGGATGTAGTAGGGATTAAAGGTGACCAGCCGCCCCCCGAACACGAAGAGACGTATCGAGATTACTTGAACCATGTGCAGTTCAGGGACGGACAGTATTGGGTGCGACTCCCATGGAAACCGGGACACCCAACGCTGCCCACTAATTTCAAGAAGGCACGGGGTCAGTTGAATTCATTGGTGAACAGCCTGACCAAGAAGGGTCTGGTGGGGAAATATGATGATATTATTAAGGAACAGCTGGCCCTTGGGTTCATTGAGAAAGTGCCCAATGCCAGCCCTGGGGAAAACACCCATTATCTTCCACACATGGCAGTCACCAAGGAGTCGGTAACCACTCCCATCAGAGTAGTCTTCAACTGCAGCTCGCAGGCGAGTCCCCGAGAGCCATCGTTGAACGACTGTCTGCTCACAGGGCCCTCCCTGACGCAGAAATTAGCAGATGTGTTGTTGAGATTCAGGACAGAACAGTACGCCTATGAGGCAGACATTAGCAAAGCCTTCCTGCGTATTGGGTTGCAGCCACAAGACAGGGACTACACAAGGTTCTTGTGGTTGGCTAACAGGGAGGTGCCCAAGCAAGGGTATGATACCTACAGATTCAGGGCAGTGTTGTTTGGTGCCACTAGTTCACCATTCTTATTACAGGCTACCATAGACTACCACCTTGTGAACTGTAACAGCCCGCTTAAAGAATTACTGAAGACCCTATTTTATGTAGACAACATGCAAGGTACCACCTCAGATGAAAGGCTGTTGATGGACATTTACCGAGAGTCTAATCAGGAGATGCTCTCGGCTAACATGCCATTGAGAGAATGGGTGACAAACAATCCAACGTTGCGGGGCACGGTGGAACATGACTATGCTGGCTACTCAGTACCTGAGGTAACATCGGTGTTGGGACTGGAGTGGGAAATCGAGGAAGACAGACTTAGGCTAAAGAGGAAACCTGATGGGGAAGGGAAGCTGACCAGGAGGTCTTTGCTGAGCAAAGTACAGACTGCCTTCGATCCTTTGGGTTTGTTGACACCCATCACCATTCGAGGGAGGATGCTAGTGCAACAGACCTGGGAGCTGAACCTAGGTTGGGACGACCCACTGCCAGAAACAGTCTGCCAGGAGTGGGATCTGGTTAGCAAAGACCTAGCGGAATTGCATGAGTTCACATTCCCCAGGTCCATCGGGTGCACCGGGCGGGATTATGACTTGCACGTCTTCTGTGATGCCTCCTCCAGGGCCTATGGGGCAGTAGCGTATTTGGTGGCCAGGGACCAAGTCAATCTGGTCACCAGTCGTGCGCGGGTGACACCCCTGAAGGATTGCTCGATCCCAAAGCTAGAGCTCACGGCGATGTTGCTGGGAGCAAGACTGGGTAAGTACGTAGAGGAGGTGTTGAGTAATCTGAGGGTGACACACACCTATGTATGGACAGACTCGGAGGTGGCCTTACAGTGGGTCCAGAACGACAGGTCTAAGCTCCCCTATGTCAGGAATCGGGTAAAGGAGATACGGGAACTGCAGTCAACGTCAACAATTCTGTATGTGCCTACAGATCAAAACCCAGCCGACCTGATAAGCCGAGGGGTGACACACAAAAAGCTGAGTAAAAGAGAGATTTGGTTCAAAGGCCCAGACTGGTTACCGGCAAGGGATTGCTGGCCGGAGCAGAAATTCGTGGAGACAACCAGCCGCATAGTACACTTTGCGGGGGAACCCGACACTGAATTATTTGACCCCAGATGCTACTCCTCGTGGAGGAAACTTATAGGAGTCACGGAAATGGTATTTCAATTTGTGAGGAAGCTGCATGACAAGGTAAGCCAAGGTCGACAGTTGTCTCTCGTGGGTCCCAGAGAATATTGGATAAGGCAGTACCAAAAGGAGAGGTTTCCAGGAGTGCTGGAAGTACTTGCGACCAGGCAGCAGGTTATGGCGTCAGGACGCGTGACCAACGATGACGACTCAGGGAACAGCAAATTGGTTCACTCATTGGGATTGTTCCTAGATCATGCGGGGCTAATAAGATCCAGACTGGAGTGTACCTACTATGTAGTCCCTTTCTCCTGTCTCGTCTATGCTTCCCATTTTCTCGAATTTCCATCGTTTTTTACGAGCAGTGCAACCCCTCCTCCCCCTCTGCCCCTTCTATCTTTCCTCATGATCTGATATCCTGGTGGGAAGATTGCATCTGTTATTGTCTCAGTGAGTTTCGTTTCTGTAAATGCTATGATGTCTGTGGACTTCTCATTGATTCTTTCTTGCCACTCCTCATATTTATTCGTTAATCCATCAACATTTGTGTACCAAACCTTCAACTTCTATTCTAAAACTGAAACTGTGGTCCTGGGGGAATATTGGGGTTGGAAGAGCAGGAGCCCTGGTGGGGGCCTATTGGGGGTTGCTATAGGGGAAGAGTTCTTATAGGAGGTTGCTGTAGGGGTAGGGTTCGTGATGTAGGGGTGGGGACACAGGGATCTGTGTGTGATTGTTGGTTTTGATTGTTCAGTTGATTTGGGGGTGCCGTGGTTGGAGTCCTTCTGTGGGTGTTTCTGGGGGGTGTGCTTGCCCTTCCACCTCTGCCTGGGTTATTCTGCTCTTTTTTGTCATTTCCTCCCATTCCTCCTTTCGTTTTCGCACTCTCTCTTTCAGTATCATCCTTTCCTTCTGTGTTTTGTCTCAATCGAGGAACACACTCTGGAACTCCAGTCTGTCTCTCAGCCGTGCTTTCTCCTGCAGGATCATGGTTTGAGTTGATTCTGCCTTGAAAATGACTTTGAGAGGCCGTTTCCTTCTCTTTGTGAGCCACCCAATTCTCCGAAAATTTATCACCTGCGTCATGTTTTCCTCGCCTATCACCTTCATGATACCTTCAATCGCTTTTTTCTCCTCCTGTTTTCTTTCATCATAGGTTTTCCCGTCGGGTTCCTGGAGCCCATAGACAAAAGCTGATGTCTCCCTTTCTTCCTCCACTGTGTCTCCCATTGCGTCCTCTGAGGTGTTTTAGCTCCTTCCCTTGGAGTGTTCCTTCCTTCAATCCTTTCTCTAGCTGTGGCCCCTATGCTCATTGGTTTGTCTTTCCTGCTCACCTGTTCCTGGCCCCCAGAAGTATCTGGTAGAGTCCCTGCATATGTCGTAGTTCCTTCAATGTCTTCTGACCTCTTATACGGTTCTTGTGTGCTCCCTGTCTTTGTGTGTGCGTGTGTGTGTGTGTGTGTGTGTGTGTGTGTGTGTGTGTGTGTGTGTGTGTGTGTGTGTGTGTGTGTGTGTGTGTGTGTGTGTACTCATCAAATTGTACTCACCTAATTGTGGCTGCAGGGATCGAGACTCAGCTCCTGGCCCCACCTCTTCATTGATCGCTACTAGGTCCTCTCTCTGCTTCCTGAGCTTTGTCATACCTCATCTTAAAGCTATGTATGGTTCCTGCCTCCACTACATCACTTGCTAGGCTATTCCACTTCCTGACGACTCTGTGACTGAAGAAGTACTTCCTAACTCATCAGGGTCTTCAGCTCCCAATTGTGACCCCTTGTTTCTGTGTCCCCTCTCTGGAGCATCCTGTCTCTATCCACCTTGTCTATTTCATGCAGTATTTTGTATGTCGTCATCATGTCTCCCCTGACCCTCCTGTCCTCTAGTGTCGTCAGACCGATTTCCCTTAACTTTTCATCATAGCTCTGGAACTAGCCTTGTTGCAAACCCTTGCACTTTCTCTAATTTCTCGACGTGTTTGACCAAGTGTGGGTTCCAAATTGGTGCTGCGTACTCCAGTATGGGCCTGATGTACACAGTGTATAAAGTCTTGAACGATTCCTTACAGAGGTACTGGAACGCTATTCTCAGGTTTGCCAAGCGCCTACATGCTGCAGCAGTTATCTGGTTAATATGTGCTTCTGGCAATGTACTCGGTATTATACTCACTCCAAGGTCTTTTTCCTTGAGTGAGGTGTGCAGCCTTTGGCCTCCTAGCCTATACTCTGTCCGTGATCTTCTTTGCCCTCCTTCAATCTTCATGACTCAGCATTTGGTGGGGTTAAATTCTAGGAGCCAGTTTCTGGACCACGCATCTAGCCTGTCCAAGTCTCTTTGTAGACCTGTTTGGTCTGCGTCTGATTTAATTCTTCTCATTAACTTCACATCATCTGCAAACAGGGACACTTCTTCCATCATGTCGTTCACATATACCAAGAATAGCACTGGTCCCAGGACTGACCCCTGTGGGACCCCGCTTATCACCGGCGCCCACTGTGATACCTCATCACGGACCATGACTCACTGTTGCCTCCCTGTTAGGTATTCTCTGATGCATTGCAGTGTCCTTCCTGTTACACGTGCCTGTTCCTCTAGCTTCTGTACTAATCTCTTGTGAAGAATTGTGTCGAAGGCCTTGCAGTCCAAGAAAATGCAATCAACCCACCCCTTTCTCTCATTTCTTACTTCAGTTACCTTGTCATAAAACTCTAGTAGGTTTGTGCCACAGGATTTGCCTTCCATTAATCTGCGCTGGCTTTCGTTTATAATCGTGTTCCACTCCAGGTACTCCACCACTCTCCTCCTGCTAATCTTTTCCAAGACTTTGCATGCTATACACATCAGTGACACTGGTCTATAATTTAGTGATTCATTTCTTAAAGATGGGGACTACATTTGCCTTCTTCCATACTTCAGGTAGTTGCCCAGTTTCAAGGGAAGTGTTAAAGATTTTGGTTAGTGGCACACGTAGTGTCCCTGCTCCCTCTCTAAGGACCCATGGAGAGATGTTGTCTGATCCTACTGCCTTTGAGGTATCAAGGTCACTTAGGAGCTTCTCCACCTCCTCCTCAGTTGTGTGTAATTCATCCAACGCTTCTTGGTATATCCCTTGTTGATGTATCCAACTGTTTTGTCTTCCTAGTGTCCCTTCAGCCTCATGTTGAGCTCCTCACATACTTCTTGGTAGTTTCTTGTGAGCCTGATTACCTGGTCCTTGACTGTTGTCTTCCTACTGATGTGGCTGTAGACTAATTTTGGGTCAGACTTGACTTTCGATGCTATGTCATTTTCATACTGCCACTGCGCCTCCCTTCTTACCTGTGCATACTCGTTTCTGGCTCGTCGACTAATCTCTTTATTTTCTTGAGTCCTTCGCCCTCTGTACTTTTTCCATTCTCTACAGCACTTAGTTTTTGCCTCCTTACACCTTTGGGTAAACCAATGGCTCATTCTATCATTCCCATTATTAATGTTACCCTTGGAAACAAACCTTTCCTCAGTCTCCTTTCATTTTGTTGTTACAAAGTCCATCATTTCGTTTACTGATTTCCCTACCAACTCCTGTTCCCACTGAACCTCCTGCAGGAAGGTCCTCATTCCTGTGTAGTCCCCCCTTTTATAGTTTAGCTGTTCCCTTTCTACTCCTGTTACCCTCTCCACTTTTAGCTCTACGATGTATTCAAAGCTCATAACCACGTGGTCACTAGCTCCAAGGGGTCTTTCATATGTGGTGTGCCCAATGTCTGAGCTACTCAGAGTAAACACAAGGTCCAGTCTTGCTGGTTCATCCTCCTCTCTCTCTCTGATAGTATCCCTAACACGTTGGTGCATGGGATTTGCCAGCACCACATCCATCATCTTGGCTCTCCATGTTTCGGGACCCCCATGTGGCTCCAAGTTTCCCCAATCAATCTCTCTGTGATTGAAGTTGCCTATGACCAGTAACTTCGCTCTACTCGAGTGAGCCCTTCTTGCCACCTCAGCTAGTGTGTCCACCATTGCTCTCTTGCACTCATCATATTCCTCTCTTGGCCTCCTGCAGTTCTGTGGTGGGTTATACATCACTGCAATGACTACCTTGTGTTCCCCTGACTGAACTGTACCTACTATGTAATCCTTTTCTCCAATCTCGTCCATACCTTCCATTTCTTGATAACCCCACTGTTTTTTTTATTAATATTGCAACCCCTCCTTCCCCTCTGCTCCTTCTATCCTTCCACAGGATCTGATATACAGGCTGGAAGATTGAATCTGTTATTATCCCAGTGAGTTTTGTTTCTGTAACCACTACGATGTCTGGGGACATCTCCTTCATTCTTTCATGCCACTCCTCACATTTATTCGTTATTCCATCCGAATTCGTGTACCAAACTTTCAACTTCTTTTCAATAACTGTGGTCCAGGGAGAGAGGTGGGTTAGGGCATTGCTGTGGGGGTGGGGTCTGTGGTTTGGGGTGTGGGGGCAGAGGGCATAGGGGGGTTTCAGTGGGGGTGGGGGTGGTGGTGAGGGGGAGGGGGGAGAGGACTTATGGGGGTTACAGTGGGGGTAGGGGTTGTGGTGAGGTGGATGGGGATAGAGGGTACAGTGTGTGGTTTGCTGTGGGTTATTGTCAGGATTTTTGGTGAGGGGGATGGGGTGAGAGTGTACATTGTGTGTGTTACTGTGGGTTTCTGTTGGGGTGAGGTTTGAGCTGAGGGGGATGTGTGGGTTACTGAGGATTACTGTGGGGGTGGGGTTTATGAAGAGGGGGAAGTGTGGGTTACTGTGGGTTTCTGTGGGGGTGGGGTTTGCACTAAGTGGGATGGGGGCAGAGGGTACATTGAGTGGGTTTTGGGTTAGGTCATTTGATTACTTTGGGATTGCCATGGTTGTGTTCCTTCTGTGGGTGGTACTGGAGGAGGTTGTGTTTGTTCTTCCACCTGAGCCTGATTTCTTCTGCTCTCCACCTTCCTTGCCTCCCATTCCTCCTTGCGACATTGCACTCTCTCTTTCAGTGTCATCCTTTCTCCTTGTGTTCTGTCTTGGTTGAGGTACACATTCCGGAACTCCTGATTGTCCCTTAGATGCGCTTTCTCCTGCAGGATTTGGTTTTGAGCTGACTCTGCCTTGAAAATCACTTTGACTGGACACGTTTTTCCCCCTCACAAACCACCCAATTCTCCGAAAATTTGTCAGCTGAGTCATGTCGTCCTCTTCTATTGCTTTCATAATGCTTTCAATTGTTTTCTTTCTCCTCCTGTTTCCTTGCCTTGTAAGTTTCCCCATCTACTTCTTGGAGCCCATAGACAAAAACGGCCCTCTCCCTCTCATCGTCCCACTGTGCTTCCCTGAGCATCCTCTGATTTGAATTAGTTCCAGCCATTGATGCGTTGCTTCTTAATGTCTCTTCCCTATCCGGTGCCCCTGTGTGTATCTGTTCCTGGACATGGCAGTTGTCTGTTAGAGCCTCTGTGTATAGTCTAGATCCTTCATTGACTGTAGTCCCCTCATTAGTTCCTGCTATTCTCCCTGCCTTTTCCCAGGCCCCCCTTTGGTCCAATAGAGTCATCGCATATGGTATATATCCTTTGTCCCCTACTGTCCCCTCATCGGTGACTGATGTAGTAGCTCTTGGTGTCATGGCTGTACTGTCCTTTGGTTCTTTAGGTTGTTTTAGACTCTTTAGTTCTTCTACTAAGCTCTGTATCATAGCTTCAGCAGGTGTGATTTGTAATTCCCATTTCCTGCTCTCCTCAGGTATTTTTTCTTCCATTTTCTTGCTGAGTTCTTCCAGCCTCCTCCCTCACTCCTCTTTTTGCATGAGCTCTGCCTCCCAGTCCTCTCTCCCAGGTCCACCACTCGCTTCATCCACAATTCCTCTGGTTCTCCGTCCTGGTTTTCGGTGTCTCATGTTTCTTTTCCTTGGAATGAACAGCTTATGCCAAGAGTGCTGTGGAGGGGGGGGGGGGTGTTTGTTCTGGGGTGGGAGGGGGTGTTTGTTCTGGGGAGAAGGGAGGAGGAGACAGGGAGGGGGAAAATGATAGTGAGCTGGAGGGGGGGACAGCAGCAGAGGGAGATGTGGGAAGATTAAGGGGAACAGGGGGGAAGAGCAATGGGGGGTGGAGGGGAGTAGGAGTAGGGAGAGTGAGAAGGAAGATGAAGAGGGAGAGAAAGTGGGATAAAGAAAGATAGAGACTGTGATTGAGTGTGAGTGAGTTAGAGAGAGAGGGGGGAAGGGAGAGAGAGAGAGAGAGGGGGGACGGGAGTGCTAGAGTGTGTGGAGAGTGTGGTGAGTTGGGGAGGATCAGCCTTTAGTGTGCTTGCAGGCCTTGGAGGTGAGGGGTGAGGGAGGAGAAGGAAGAGGAGGTGAGGGGGGGGAGATGGAGGAGGTATAGGAGGAGGATGATAGAGAGAGACAGAGAGTGTGTTTGAGTGTGAGTGAGCTAGAGGGATAGAGAAAGAGGAGGAGGACAGAGAAATAGAGATAGAGAGTGTGATTGAATGTGAGTGAATTAGAGAGAGAGAAAGGTGAAAGGAGTGTTAGAGAGCTAGAGGGTTAGAGAAAGAGGAGGAGGAGGATAGAGAGAGACAGAGAGTGTGGTTGAGTGTGAGTTAGAGAGAGAGAGAGAGAGAGAGAGAGACAGAGAGAGAGAGAGAGAGAGAGAGAGAGAGAGAGAGAGAGAGAGAGAGAGAGAGAGAGAGAGAGAGAGAGAGAGAGAGAGAGAGAGAGAGAGAGAAAGAGAGAGAGAGAGAGAGAGAGAGAGAGAGAGAGAGAGAGAGAGAGAGAGAGAGAGAGACGGGAAGGGAGAGTGAGAAGGAGGATGAAGAGGGAGAGAAAGTGGGATAAGGAAAGAGAGATAGTGTGAGTGAGTTAGAGAGAGAGAGAGAGAGAGAGAGAGAGAGAGGGAAGGGAGTGTTAGAGTGTGTGGAGCATGTGAGCTGGGGGAGGGTCAGCCTTTAGTGTGCTTGCAGGCCTAGGAGGCGTGGGGTGAGGGAGGAAGAGAAGGAGAGGAGGTGAGATGGAGGACGTATAGGAGGAGGAGCAGGAGGAGGAAGGGATAGTGGAAGAGGAGAGAGAGAGAGAGAGAAAGTGGAAAGGAGAGAGGGGGAGGGAAAGAGGGAGGGAGGGAGGGAGGGAAAGAGGTAGGGGAGGTACAAGGAGAGTGTGACTGTGGGTATGTGTGGGTATGTGTGAATGTTACAAAAAAACGCGATTCTAAAAGCTTAGAGATCTCCAGTGAATATTAGAAAGGACTGCCCTTCTAGCATCGAGCCTGTTACTGGGTTTCCGTAACAATTAGTAGTATCCTTGTCCAATTATCCATTAGAATTCAGTATGATTTAATAGTGCTTCAGGATTACAGTTGGTAAGCTACTAACTAGGGAAATTAAAATTTAATAAATTTATGAAGTTGTCTAGGCATATATCAAATTAAATTAAATTAATCACAGTAATCAAAATAATATTAATCACTTCTCTCGTGTACAGTAGTATTGTGCTGAAAGCACATATCACATTTATAATTCTTAAGTTCCGTCTGGTACATTAACATTTAATAAGATATTACAGATATGTACAAGTAAGTTTGTGTGTATGTGTGTAAGTGCTCTAAGTAGTTCGCTATGTCTCATGACTCGACTAGACTTAAACAAGTGACTGACAAAGTCCCCAAATAAATTAACTTCTTGACCAACTGGCTATCAGAACAGTCTGCTTGAACAATTAAAAAGAACGCTAAGCCAAATAGCAATATAACAAGCAACTGCGACACAATCAGGATCAAGGAGATAATATAACGACACTAAGTAGGGGCCATCAGCAGATCCTCCACAAAAGTCATAAAACTCCCATACTACTGAATCTAAGTTCAGCATAAGAAAATCCCTGACTGTGATAGTACACAGATACCAGTACAAGTTAGGTCAGAAGCTACAGCTCAGGACCTGAGTTGCTCAGAGTGTCTTTGCGGCACACAGCCTCAGTACAACGTCGAAAATCACTAAGTCTATACAATATTATGTGAACAGAGTCCCACAGAACCTACAAGAAAGCTAGAGACGATCTTCCAACAAGGGCCTATAAGAGAGATTTAGGCACTTTGTCTGGAATACATCCAACCACCAAGAGAGTCTAGACCAGACTGAATACTTCAGGCGAGGTGAGGACACCCCCCTTTTCGATCATGTGATAGCTCTGTGGACAGCTGCAGCTCAGCAACAGAAGCCGGCAAAATAACGAGCAAAGAGCGATAATTACAATAGTTAGACAATCAAGACTTGAACTATGAGCACATAATATATGTGTTACATCCTACCTAACAACATAACTAAGTCAAATAATAATATAAAGCAATATATTTACGATTTAGCTATTATCGCAAATATAAGCAATATAAAATTATATGAAAAGGTAATAATTATATACATATACATGTATATTCATAATATACATTGTAACCCATTCAGGGGTTGCAACAGTGAATATGTGAGACATGTCTGTTAGGGTAAGGTGTGTGTGCGTGTGTGCTTTACTATCCTGCCACCCGAGTCAAGCAAGGGGAGAGGGAGGAGGAGAGCGAGGGATAATCTCGCTGCCAGGCTTTTGGGCCTATCCTAGACTCTCCACGTGCATGCTGCTATGTACAGAGACAGCCTGTACCCAGAGTACCGTGCCTATGCCTTTGCATCTACTCGTGTGTACCTGGATCTATACTTAGTGAGTAAACACCTGTGCACTTACTCGTGTATACCTGGAGCTATGAGTAAACACCTGTGCAACTAACTACACGTGTATACCTGGATCTATACTTACTGAGTAAACACCTGTGCACTTACTCGTGTATACCTGTAGCTATACTTATTTACTAAACACCTGTGCAACTACACATGTATACCTGGAGCTATACTTACTGAGTAAACCCCTGTGCACCTACTCGTATATACCTGGAGCTGTACTTACTGAGTAAACACCTGTGCACCTACTCGTATATACCTGGAGCTGTACTTACTGAGAAAAAACACCTGTGCAACTACACTTGTATACCTGGAGCTATACTTACTGAGTAAATCCCTGTGCACCTACACGTGTATACCTGGAGTTATACTTACTGAATAAACAATGTTAGTGTTAGTTGTCCAACCTTACTGCCTGCACGTACACTACAGTGCCTCTGGTCCAACCTTACTGCCTGCACGTGCACTACAGTGCCTCTGGTCCAACCTTACTGCCTGCACGTGCACTACAGTGCCTCTGGTCCAACCTTACTGCCTGCACGTGCACTACAGTGCCTCTGGTCCCACCTTACTGCCTGCACGTGCACTACAGTGCCTCTGGTCCCACCTTACTGCCTGCACGTGCACTACAGTGCCTCTGGTCCCACCTTACTGCCTGCACGTGCACTACAGTGTCTCTGGTCCAACCTTACTGCCTGCACGTGCACTACAGTGCCTCTGGTCCAACCTTACTGCCTGCACGTGCACTACAGTGCCTCTGGTCCAACCTTACTGCCTGCACGTGCACTACAGTGCCTCTGGTCCAACCTTACTGCCTGCACGTGCACTACAGTGCCTCTGGTCCCCACCTTTATTCCCCTTCCCCACTTCTACTTCTCTGTTTAGTACTTAGTGCCCTAAGTATGATATTCAGCTCTCCAGAGCAGGGTTTATGACCCTCAGCTATCAGTAATATACAGGACCAATACTCCAGCAACCACAGAAAGGCTATACGATACGTCTGGCAGGCCTGCACTGCTCCGGTCATGTACTCACCTAATTGTGGTCGCAGGGGTCGATACTCAGCTCCTGGCTCCTGTGTGTGTGTGTGTGTGTGTGTGCGTGTGTGTGTGTATGTGCTTGTGTGTGTGTATGTGTGTGTGTGTGTGTGTGTGTGTGTGTGTGCGTGTGTGTGTGTGCATGTGTGTGAGCGTGTGTGTGTGTGTGTACTCACCTATTTGTACTCACCTATTTGTGGTTGCAGGGGTCGAGTACTAGCTCCTGGCCCCGCCTCTTCACCGGTTGCTACTAGGCCCTCTCTCTCCCCGCTCCATGAGCTTTATCAAACCTCGTCTTAAAACTGTGTATGGTTCCTGCCTCCACTACGTCATTTTCTAGGCTATTCCACTGCCTTACAACTCTATGACTGAAGAAATACTTCCTACTATCTCTCTGACTCATTTGTGTCTTCAACTTCCAATTGTGGCCTCTTGTTTCTGTGTCCCCTCCCTGGAACATCCTGTCTTTGTCCACCTTGTCTATTCCACGCAATATTTTATACGTCGTTATCATGTCTCCCCTGACCCTCCTGTCCTCCAGTGTCGTCAGGCCGATTTCCCTTAATCTTTCTTCATAGGACATTCCCCTTAGCTCTGGAACTAACCTTGTCGCAAACCTTTGTACTTTCTCTAGTTTCTTGACGTGCTTTATCAAGTGCGGGTTCCAAACAGGTGCTGCATACTCCAGTATGGGCCTGACATACACGGTGTACAGTGTCTTGAATGATTCCTTACTAAGGTATCGGAATGCTGTTCTCAGGTTTGCCAGGCGCCCATATGCTGCAGCAGTTATCTGATTGATGTGTGCTTCCGGAGACATGCTCGGTGTTATACTCACCCCAAGATCTTTCTCCTTGAGTAAGGTTTGCAGTCTTTGGCCACCTAGCCTATACTCTGTCTGTGGTCTTCTGTGCCCTTCCCCTATCTTCATGACTTTGCATTTGGCAGGATTAAATTCGAGAAGCCATTTGCTGGACCAGGTGTCCAGTCTGTCCAGGTCTCTTTGAAGTCCTGCCTGGTCCTCATCAGATTTAATTCTCCTCATTAACTTCACATCATCTGCAAACAGGGACACTTCTGAGTCTAACCCTTCCGTCATGTCGTTCACATATACCAAAAATAGCATTGGTCCTAGGACCGACCCCTGTGGGACCCCCGCTCGTCACAGGTGCCCACTGTGATACATCATTACGTACCATGACTCGTTGTTGCCTCCCTGTCAGGTATTCTCTGATCCATTGCAGTGCCCTTCCTGTTATATGCGCCTGATGCTCTAGCTTCTGCACTAATCTCTTGTGAGGAACTGTGTCAAAGGCCTTCTTGCAGTCCAAGAAGATGCAATCAACCCACCCCTCTCTCTCTTGTCTTACTTCTGTTATTTTATCATAAAACTCCAGAAGGTTTGTGACACAGGATTTGCCTTCCGTGAATCCGTGCTGGTTGGCATTTATACTCCTGTTCCGTTCCAGGTGCTCCACCACTCTCCTCCTGATAATCTTCTCCATAATTTTGCATACTATACACGTCAATGACACAGGTCTATAGTTTAGACCTGTGTGTGTGTGTGTGTGTGTGTGTGTGTGTGTGTGTGTGTGTGTGTGTGTGTGTGTGTGTGTGTGTGCGTGTGCGTGTGTGTGTACTCACCTATTTGTACTCACCTATTTGTGGTTGCAGGGGTCGAGTCATAGCTCCTGGCCCCACCTCTTCGCTGATTGCTACTAGGTCCTCTCTCTCCCTGCCCCATGAGCTCTATCATACCTCGCCTTAAAACTATGTATGGTTCCTGCCTCCACCACATCACTTTCTAGGCTATTCCATGGCCTGACTACTCTATGACTGAAGAAATACTTCCTAACATCCCTTTGATTCATCTGAGTCTTCAACTTCCAATTGTGACCTCTTGTGTCTGTGTCCCATCTCTGGAACATCCCGTCTTTGTCCACCTCGTCTATTCCGTGCAGTATTTTATATGTCGTTATCATGTCTCCCCTGACCCTCCTGTCCTCCAGTGTCGTCAGGCCGATTTCCCTCAACCTTTCTTCATAGGACAATCCCCGTAGCTCTGGGACTAGTCTTGTTGCAAACCTTTGCACTTTCTCTAATTTCTTGACGTGCTTGACTAGGTTTGGATTCCAAACTGGTGCTGCATACTCCAGTATGGGCCTGACGTAGATGGTATACAGAGTCTTAAACGAATCCTTACTGAGGCATCGGAACGCTATCTGTAGGTTTGCCAGGCGCCCGTATGCTGCAGCAGTTATCTGATTGATGTGCGCCTCAGGAGATATGCTCGGTGTTATACTCACCCCCAGATCTTTTTCCTTGAGT